>NC_090791.1:15240326-15362826 GCF_040054535.1 Antennarius striatus
TGTCAATCTGCTCTCCCAGCTCTGCAACACTGTCAGCCTGCTTCTTGCGGAGAGCAGCAGCTGTGGCTTCATGCTGCAGGGTTGACTCCTCAAGATCACGGCGCAGCTTCTGGAACTCAGCCTCACGCTTCTTGTTCATCTCAATCTGAGCAGCTGTTGCTCCACCAGCTTCCTCAAGCCTCTCGCTGATCTCCTCCAGCTCCCTGGAGAGGTCAGCCCTCTGTTTCTCAACCTTAGCCCTAGCAGCCCTCTCAGCCTCAATCTCTTCCTCCAGCTCCTCAATACGAGCCTAGATTTGATAATATCAAATGAGGTATTAACTTGGAGCATGGTGGTTTTGATTCGCTGTATTTATTATCCAAGTTAAATACATTACCTGGAGCTCCTTGATCTTCTTCTGAAGCTGAGCACCAAGAGACTGTTCATCCTCAATCTTGCTGAGGAGCTGGCTGGTCTCGAAGTCTTTCCTTGATTAGGATACCAAGAACACTTTTAGTGTCACCATCTGTTTTGTTATTGAAGTTCAGTGTGTGAAATGCTGAAAAGAAAATGGAACACCCAACACAAAGAAACCCTTACTTCTTGATTTTCTCCTCAGATTGTTGTTTGTCATTCTCCAGATCCATTATAGATTCCTGGGCCAGTTTCAGATCTCCCTCAAGCTTCCTCTTGGCTCTCTCAAGGTCCATGCGGAGCTTCTTCTCTTGTTCCAGTGATCCCTCGAGCTATCAGATGAGAATCCATGTTAGCTGATTTATGTATTCAAAAGACATAGAATCAGGACCAGGAATACTAAATTATTCCACATATAAAAAATGAGAAGAATAGAATCAACTTCACCATATAAACACATTCAAAATAAATGTTGTCATACATCATCCACTTGCTGCTCCAGCTTTGTCTTGGCCTTGGTCAGAGTGTTGACTTTGTCTTCCTCTGCCTGGAGATCATCCAGTGTTTGCTGGTGGGCCTCTTGGAGGGCTTTCTTCTCCTTGGTCAACTTGGCAATAGACTCATCTTGAGATGCCATCTCCTCTGTCAGGTTTTTCACCTAGAGTCAAGGGACATGTTAATAAGTCCCATCACATTATATTGTGTTGCATATACAGTATATATTAACAAGTGTAGTTTAGAGATGATTTGAACCTTGTTTTCTGTGGCATGTTTCTCCTTCTCCACTTTAGCCAGGGTAAGCTCCAGGTCATCAATGTCTTTCTTCAGCTCAGAGCATTCATCCTCCAACTTCCTCTTCTTGGCAGTCAGCTCAGCATTGATTTCCTCTTCATCCTCCAGTCTCTCAGTTGTCTCTTTGAGTTTGGCTTCAAGCTGGATTTTGCTCTTGATGAGCCCTTCACACCTTTCCTCAGCATCAGACAGGTTCTCACTTTCCTATGTTTCAATCAATAATACACTGTAGTGTTATTTCTAATAAATACACATTCCATGAGATTCTCTGAAAATATTGTTTGTGTCCTACTCACAGAGGCCACTTGAAGTTGCAGGTCATTCTTCTCCTGCAGGAGGGAAACCATTTTCTCCTCTAGTTCTTTTTTCTTGGCCAAAGCAGTTGTCAGGTCTGACTGCATTTTGCCATAGTTTTCTTTCATCTGAGCCAGCTCCTTCTCAGTCTCAGCACTCTTCAGAAGTGGCTTTATCTTAAAGTACAGATGCATCCATGGCCAGTTCTTCACATTCATGAATGAACGGACGTTGTACTGGATAGTGAAGATTGCATCCCTAATAAAATAACAATTAACACATTAATTTTAGTATTATATCAGTTAAACATCAAACTGGAAAATTTCATACAATGCATTATACGTAATGATTATCCCACCTCCTCTCCATCATCTTGACAAACTCCTTCCTCATTAGAAAGCCTCTACAGAGAGCCTGAGTCATCGTCACCAGCTCAGCCAGTTTCTCATCTCGCATCTCCTCCAGTGTACCCAGCAGACCAGCTTTGAAGAACACCTGTTATGTTACAGAGAAAATGTCATCATAGACACATACACCAGGACAACTGCACAGGTAATGCAGCCACTGTGGACGTACCTTTGTGTGCCCAAACTTGTACTGAGTGTGGTCCACATCGATGGAGCCCAGCAGTTTCTCTGAAGCTTTCTTGTTGTCAATGAACTGTCCCTCAGGGATGACACTGGCATTCAATACTTTGTATCTGCAACGTAAAATATGTAACTTATATTATCTCTAATTTTCTGGTGTTTTACATTATATTAATCCGGGATAAATTTAACTTGTCTTCTTCTCCTTTTGGCTTTTCCCTTCAGGGGTCGAGATAGCGAATCAATTGCCTCCATCTAACCCTGTCATCTGCTTCCTCTTCTCTCACACCAACTACCTATTTCAGTACATCCATAAACCTCCTCTTTGGTCTTCCTCTAGGCCTACTGCCTGGAAGCTCAAAACTCAGCATCCTTCTACCAATATATTCACTATCTCTCCTCTGGACATGTCCAAACCATCTCAGTCTGGCCTCTCTGACATTTTCTCCAAAATCTCTAACAGGTGCTGTCACTCTGATGTACTTGTTCCTGATCCTATCCTATCCTTCCTGGCCACTCCCAAAGAGAACATCAGCATAAAAAGTCACCTCTGCTTGAAGTCACCATAGAGGATTCTGCTGGGGAAACCCTTTCTGCAGATTCTAATACCTTCTAGCACACCATTACATCTGAGTTGGTGGATGACCAAGTGGTTCTCCATAAGACCTGTAAAATGAAAAAAAAAGAGTTTGAATATAGCACCTTTGAAAAATAGTGCTTACTTTAGATAAAAAAACCCAAGACAACTACACAGAAGCATCAAACCTGGTGTCTTTGTTTCATTGGGAATCAGGCAACGCACAAAATGAGGATGTGTGCTCCTCAAGTTAGTCATCAGTTTGCCCAAGTTTTCCTGGGAGGACAGGTATTGTTATTCCACTTAAAACATGAACTTAGTAATTGATTTTGGCTTTACAGCAGTAAAACCTACTCTGAAAAGACAAGACACTGTTTGGAAGGAACCACCTTTCTTCTTTCCACCACCCTTCTTGCCGCCACCGCCAGCAGCATCTGTTTTCAAATAAGGAAATAAGTTACTGAATTACTGAAATGCACACATGGATTACAGGACTGTAACCTTAAAATCCTACCATCGCCGGAGCTGTGTGATGCATACAGCATGGCAAGCAGTTTGTTTGCAGACTTCTGATAGAGCTGAACAACTGAGTCATTCAGGGGGTCCTTGTTCTTGTCCAGCCACCCAGTGATATTGTAGTCCACTGTACCAGCATAATGAACCAGGGAGAAGTGAGCCTCAGCCTTGCCCTTTGCTGGTTTTGGCTTCTCAAAGGCTTTGGTTTTGCCAAGATGCTGATCGTGCAGCTTGTTCTTGAATGAAGTGTCTGTAGCCTTGGGGAACATGCACTCCTCTTCAAGGATGGAGAAGATGCCCATTGGCTGAGAAAAAAGATTGCAGTATTTTATAAAAATTATCAATAATTCATCATGTTGTCAGAAAACAGGTTTCAATTCTGTGTGACAGATTTTACCTTCTCAATAAGCTCAATGCAGGCAGCCAAGTCCATACCAAAGTCAATGAACTCCCATTCAATGCCCTCCTTCTTGTACTCCTCTTGCTCCAGGACAAACATGTGGTGGTTGAAAAACTGTTGCAGTTTCTCATTGGTGAAGTTGATGCAGAGTTGCTCCAGGCTGTTGAACTACAGGATACAGGCAGACAGTCATGTCATTGGGCATGAAGCGTTGGTATACTGTATTACCACTGCTAATGTATTTTTTAAACTCACATCAAAGATTTCAAATCCAGCAATATCCAACACTCCAATGAAGAACTGTCTTGGCTGCTTTGTGTCCAGCATCTCATTGATACGGATGACCATCCACAAGAACATTTTCTCATAGACAGACTTACAGAGAGCGCTGACAGCATTGTTAACCTAGACATTAAGATTTTATTGAAAGGATTTTTATAGAAAAATAAACCGAAATCAAAATGTAAATGCAGCCAATCTTTCATGTCATGTTTTCATTTTATTACCTGTGGCACTGTCTGACCTTTGGTCACCATCTCATTTCCGACCTTGACTCTTGGGTAGCATAGAGCTTTTAGCATATCGGCTGAGTTCAGGCCCATGAGGTAAGCGATTTTATCGGCCTCTGATTGAGAAATGAGAAAAAATTGATTTTAATGCAATGCAAAGTAACGTGAAGCATCTAACTTCAAAAACCTGACATTGTGAAGCCTGAATCTAAGTTACTACATTGAAGCAATATGCATGTATTTTCAGAACACCTGAGCTTCATGCATTTTGGTACAATAAAACAACTCCATTTCATATCATTAATTCCATTACCCTCGGTCCCATCAGGTTCAGCCTGCTCCTCACGCTGTTTCTGCTTGAATTTCATGTTGCCATGATGCATCACAGCGCCAGTCAGCTTGTAGATGGCAATTTTCTCATCAAAGTTGAAGCCCAAGATGTCAATGGCAGTCTGCAATCCATACATGACACATCCTCTTTAAAAAAATCCCTTGTTATAATATTAATCAGCTGCTATTATAGAAACTGGCATTAACATACATCAGTTGCAATGAACTCCTCCACATCATTGATGCTCTTGACAGTGATTTCACCTTGACTGACCATTGGGTAGTCATATGGGTTGGTAGTGATAAGAAGAGCCTCTGCAAAAATAGCAGACATACTCAAATGGGAACATAAATATATATATCTATAATGATTATAATCATATTTTTAATTATAATTATGACAACTTACAATAAATTATTTTAATAACTAATGAATAAATAGTAATTATTTAAAAAATTGCCACAACTTACCCAAAAGTTCAGGCTTGTGTCCAGTCATCAGCTGATAGAAGATATGATAGCTCCTCTCAGCAGACAGCTGGAAGGTGACTCTAGATTTCTCCAGCAGATCTGTCAAAATGAATGATGAATGTGTGTTATGCCATGAAAATAACACAACATTTGAAGACTGAACTAACGATGTTTCCAATTTTGTAATTTATGTAAAATAACTGAGTTTTACATGTTTCGATATCAGCTGAGGCCAGCTTGCCAGAAGAACCAAAGTGGATCCTGATAAATTTACCCTAAAGATTTTAACGAAAATGTTAGTTTTAATAAATGTAACAATATACTGTCAGTTATGTGAAGGTATAGATAACACTTACAAATCGAGAGGAGTTGTCATTCCTCACAGTCTTGGCATTACCATAGGCCTCCAGTAAAGGATTGGCTGCAATGATTTGATCTTCCAGTGAACCCTTAATAGAGACATCATAACGTTGTATAAAACCATAGCCATAGTATTTTAAAGTTTATTAAACAATGATATCATTTTACCTGTATTTTGCCAGATGTTTGCTCAGCTTTCTTGCCAGCTCCAGCTACTGCAATTGTTGCAAAGTACTGGATGACACGCTTGGTGTTGACAGTCTTTCCTGCACCGGATTCTCCACTGGACATTTAAAAGATAGTGTTCATATGTCATGGCAAGGCAGTCACAAAATAAAAGAACTGAGATGACAAATTTCATCATACTCACGTGATAAGAACAGACTGGTTCTCACGATCTGAAACATATACATTCATATTAAACTTATTGTTGATTATTATTTTTTTGTTTGTTTTGTTCAGTCAAATCTGAAGACACTTTGGATCTTACCAGTGAGCATGAACTGATAGGCATTATCAGAGATGGAGAAGATGTGAGGTGGAGCCTCAATTCTCTTCTTGCCTCTGTATGCTCCAACAACCTGAGCATCGTACACTGGAAGCCACTTGTAGGGGTTCACAACGACACAGAAGAGGCCAGAATACGTCTACAGTGAAAAAGAGAAAAACATTTTCATGTTTCATTTTAAGGTTTAACAAGGTATGTAAAGTGTAAGTACATTACATATGATTGAAATTTACGTAGATCATCCATGATGCAAAACGCTCTTTGAGGTTATACAGCACAGCAGGCTCATTGAGATGGGTCATCATTGCCATGTCTTCAATTTTATCAAACTTGGGAGGATTCATGGGATGGATGTCATCCTCTTTTACAGTGACAGTCTGAATAGAAAAAATAAAAAATAAAATCGATATTCATAAAAATTCTTACATCGTATATATTAGCTGTTTATTATATTGTACTAAAATGTGTCAACTAAATAAAGGATCTATCATCAAAATGTCTGTCAGTCCTTGTTAAGTTGCACTTTTAGGTATATTACACTTACTTTTCCTGTGATTGTTTCTACTGTGGCTTTGCCACCCTCCCTCTTGATGAGTTTACCCTTGACATACATGTCATCAGTATCAGTCACAAAATAGGCTGTTTTGGCATCAAATGGCGTATTCTGTGCTTCAATCCTCTCCTTCTCAGGTTTCCGGAGGAATATGGATGCTGGGCCATAGGCCTCCATCTCTGCGTCCGAACTCATGGTGGTACCTTAATTGACTGTAAGTAGGGAGAAGACATACACACTAAATTTCTCTATTTGGTTAAATAAATGTTAACATGTTGACTTTAGGCCTGTAATTTACCCCTTCAGGTCCCAACAGAAGATGTAATTCAATCAGGTCTGTTCTTTCGATCCTATTCAACAATGTTCAAGCATGAATAAACACATAGAGAGAACTATATTCACTTAGATCTTTAAATAAAAATCATTGTTCAGCATCACTTTTGTGTACAGTGCAACATAAATAAACAGCAACAAAACAAAATAGGAATGCATGAGCATTGTAGCAAATACATTACGAATCAAATACTCAAACAAACATGAATTAATTGAAGTTAATGAGTACCTGAGTTGGAGGCCTTCCAGTAAATGAAAGAGTCTTGAGCAGCCTCTTTTATAGAAGAGAGACTGTCTCCTCAGTAGGTGTGCCCCCCTTAATATGGTCATGCATTCTTGTCGTGTTGTCCTGTGTCAGTGACATTCACAATGATTGATGTTTCCTCGCACTGCAGATGTCTTTTCATAATCTCTGTGGCAAAAAAGCACAGTGGCATAGTGGCTATAAAAGGATTTTTATCATATAAATTATTGAAATGGTCTAAATGGTCGCTACCTGTCAATATTGGTAGCCAATAGTGAGTGTTAGGTGCTGTGTTACTTACCTTTGTTGACATATATTACATTTTGTAATATGAGACTTAATTTTTTTGTTTTGTTTTATGAGCTATCTTATAATACGTACACATATAGAGCTAGATTGATGTGTTTTTGAGATCATTTGTCAAATTTGGAGATTTTGTAGAATATTGCATCACAGCATACTGCTTTATTGCTGAAGTAAAGTAGCATTTAAAGTGATCATTTCTTTTTCTTTCTTTAATCTATTTTTACTTTTTCAAAGCCATGAATGATGTAGAAACTTTTACGAAATTGTGGTGTGTAAAGAATGTCTTATTCTGGGTTGAGTGAGAAGCTTGTGTTCAGTCATTGATTGGTTTAATTCATGTGTATTTTGTGTAGTTTTTTAAAAATTGCTGTTATTTGTTTTGAATGTGAATTAATTTTTGCCTGAATTTCTTTTGGATTTTGTGTGTGTGATTATTTTGTAATTTGTTTTTTGTGAATAATCGTGCTTTAAAATATTTTCTCTTTCTTTCTTCCTTTCCTTCTTCCTTTGTTTCATTTCTGTGGTGATGGTGTCTGGACAAGCACACAAATGTCTCTAGTGGTCAGTTGTAGGACATCCACACTTAGGATCTTTAAATAGGAGCAGAACCACTTTAATTACAGATATATAGAGTTATCTCAACAATATATGGCTTTCCTTTCAAAGATGTATAATCAATTAATCACTAATTATTTTAACTATCATATTATTTGACAATATAAGTGTATTTATGGGGGATTATTTAGATTTGTCACTCACTTAATTCAAAATAAGATATACTTTCCTGTATGATCTTCATTAATTGTAACAATAATATTCTTAGAGTACCTTATGTGGGTTCAGGCCTTGGTTTTGGAGAAGCATTTAAATGTCACTGGTATACAGTTGCAGCACAACCACACATTCTCATATGTCTGAAAAAAAAAAGATACAGGCTGAACGCCGTTCCATAAAAGCTGAAGAGGGATTACATATCGCCTTGGAATGGAGTGGACGAGCAGTTGCCATCTAGACTGGGATAAGACCCAAAATAAGTCCTGTGCCAATAAACAAGATGTTCCAGATGCCAGAACTGTAATAGTACCATGAATGAAATGTGGATCCAGGATTAGTGAAATCTACTGGCTGAATGTAGAATCAACCCGGGAAAATAAATGTACTTTATTTTTTGTGTATTTGTGTGTATTTCATGTGGATTGCTGTGTGATGTAGTGTTAATGCCTTTTACATTTACCTGACCTTCTCACTTCAAAAAAGGAGATGACCTTGAGGAATGAGACACATGTGACCTCAGTTGGTAGGTGGGCTATTGTACAGACATGTGTTGCACACAAGCTATTCAAGTTAGGTCAAAGGTCTTTAGTTTTTTTCAGCTAACCTGAATAGTATGTGTCAAACATCTATTCAAGTAAGGTCAAGAGTCAAGAGTCATTTTTTGGCCATCTTTTTCCATCAGAGGATACGATATGTGTAAATGTATGTATTTATAAGTTTAAATGTATTTGATACTATTTTTGAGCAAACAGGAAGATAACTGTTTAGTTGCATACTTTACTTTTTGTAATGTTTCAATAAGGATGAGCACATCTTTACATTACAGTAACCTAACAGCAAATTTCTAATGTTGAAAATTTGTTACACATGGTATGAGTCCCCATGTTTCATCCTGAATACACAGCATGCTGTGGAAAAGGTCAGCAGGCATCCTGTCTTGTCTCTGCTGTTCAAATTTTTTTTTTTTTTACAAATTAATTTCTTAATTCACCTGTAAGCTTTGAGTATTTTTAGAAAGTGGCAAGAAGATGGACGCAAGTGGGGACAGATTGCCCTTCTAATTTTCTTCTTATAGATTTGAGTGTCCTTGAGCCTAGTAGATCTGCCTCTACTCAGACCTTGAACTAAAATATAACATGTCAATACATATATTTAGGAGGAGCTTGAGATGAAAAAATGTCCAGCTCATTTTAATCGACATCTATATTAAGTGAAATGTGAGACAAGTTAGATGGTAATTATTTTATTTTCATTTTAAGCATAACGTTGTAACATGCCATGCATTACAAACATACAGACAGCTGTGTTGAATGGTTACATGATACCGTCCTCACCACTTTAAACAAAGAAAATTGTCTTTACCACAAGTGTCTTAGTGGCAACTCCTAAATTTAGATTGGCATGCAAATGGACAAGCAGTTAGTGTCATCGTAAACGACACCTACCCCAAGGTCCAACAACACCTGTGCTTTCTTTACAGACTGTGAGGGTTTGATGCCAAAGCACAAGTGCTTTTAACAGCTGCCAATCAGATTCCCTTGGTTACACTGTCATGTAAACTTGCAAATATTATACAATATTTACAAGTTTACATGACATTAAAAGGATATCAATATCCTTTTAATGTCACCTAAAATAGAAAATTAGAAAACAAAAATCAAAAGGACAACAATCATCCAGCACTACCATGTAAAGGTTTTTGTTTTTTTTAATGTTATGTAGCATGGTCATATCCTGCAGTAAAAATGCAAACCCAAGTTTTAATAACTTATTTTGTGTATTTATTTTGCTTTGGCTAAATCAATATTTTAATGCTATGAACTGTTGGAAGAGCCTTGTGAAACCATCAGCACACAGGCATTGGATAATTCTTGTTCTTGTCCTTCATTCAAATCAAGTGAATAAAGGATATCCTGCTTTCATTTCTACTATGCTGGTCATCACTGTGCATGAATGGGCTCTGTTGGCAGCAACAAGTGGTCATAAATTTAGAGTCCCATTAGGATTCTTATTATTTCATAGTGACTGTCAAGTCTGAACACTTCAAACATTGGGATCTCTTGCCAGCAGTATCTGCAGCAGAGTACTTGAATTCCTGCTGTGGCTTTGAGATTATATTAAGCCAATTGTCATTCCACAACAGTGAGTGCTTCAACATTACAAATGTCATTGGCTAACTGTTAAATCCTTCCATAATCTCAATGTGTCAGTGGCATCAATTTTGCATTCTTTTTTAACTGATTTGTGCTACTGATCTAACTGGACTGCTTGAGAAGATGTAGTTCTATAGTTCTACAGTAAAATAATAATAATAATAATAATAATAATAATAATAATAATAATAATAATAATAATAATAATAATAATAATAATAACAATAAATCTATGTATCTACCTTTTTTGTAGTAGACAGTACCGTATACTTTTGACGTTGATAGTATTTTTAAGTGTTTCTAGTTTCATCACCATGTCAACGAGAACGGTCACCTTCTTGAGACGCGCGTCTCCAGAGCTCCTCCGCGACCTTAAGATGAAGACGTCGGTCTGAGGATTCACACGTGCATGACGTTAGCATAATACGGAAGTGCATATTTGTACACGCACGTGTGTCACGTCTGTGGGTGACGCCTGTGTTTGACACTTGCTTGTTTTCAGATGTCAGCAGAAAGTCTCGCGAGGCTTGAACTTCAGACGGACGCACGAGAGAGGAAGTGTGTGTTGGCGGTACGTCATGACTTTATCAACACAAAAGGGAATCATTCAAAAGATTGACGGGGTTATCCTCCGTCAACGCTGCCCAAAAGGCTATAATGTGCTGATATCAGTTTATGTTCTATGTGTAGACTTGTCATGTCAATGTCAACCAGCAGGACAGACAGATATCATTTACAGACTCATGGCCCTGATTTACTGACCTGGAACTCTGGGATGTCAGTGTGGTACTGAGCTTCTTGAGGTGGACATGTGAGTGTTGGCCCATTCGTGCTTACTGACTCCTTGCCCTAGGTAGAGGAAATTAGTTACTACTGTATTACAGCTGTGAATGGTCATATTAATAGCTAAATATTGCAGTGTGGTTGGATTTGTCCGTTTTGTAAGCTCTTAGCAGCTTGCTACTGCTGCTCACAGTGTGTTCTGTATGTTCAATTTAGAACAGGCATAGTTAAGAAGAATGAGTATCGTTCCCTCTCCGTCTCTCTCTCTCTCAATATATATATAATATATATATACTGTATATATATATACACTGTGTATATATATATGTATATGTGTGTGTGTGTATATATATATATATATATATATATATATATATATATATATATATATATATATATATATATATATAACACACACACACATATGTACTGTATATGTATAATGAAAAAACTAATTTCCCCACAGGGATAAATAAAGTAAATGACTTCTTCTTTCTTCAAATGAACAAATATTTTACCACAGTATGCTCATTGACCATCTTAAAGTTTGGATTTGGGAACATGCCCTCCTCTCCATGTATAGAGAAGATGTTTGGGAATATTGTACTGAAATGACTCATATCTTGATGTGTACCAAAATACATTGTGTACATATACTGTATAAATCTTTTTTTTAAAAATTCATATATTGATATTTCACTCAAATTCCTGTATCGTGGCACATCATAAATACCTCATAACACAGCCATGAAAATAGTGCGGAAAATGGTGTAAAGTATATTAATTTATGACAATATTATGTTCAAATATTCTTGATTGTTGGTATACTAAAAGCTTAGTACTGCATACCATTAGAACTTCAGTACAACTCATTACATTTTAAATTTACTATTTTAAATGAAACCATTTTAAGAATATGCCATTTAAGGTAATCAGCTAAGCCCTTTTGATTTTTTTAAAATCACAGTCAGTAATGAATTTTAAATATAAACAAGCATTAAATATCAAGTTTATAGTTACAGGATATGGCTGCTACAGGCTGCTAGTCTTTTCATTAATGTGAAAAGTGTTCTAAAGTTTTTTGGAATGGACCATAATAAGGATTGCCAACTGAGATAAACTAACACCAGAAACATTTTCCTCATAAATTTCATCAACATTGTGCTTTGAGAAATGAAAATTATGCAATTTTGGAGTGGAAAGTTTTAACATACTGTCTGAATGATTGACTGCCAAGCAATTTAAGAAAGGAAACATCTTGGGCCTTTTCCAGGCTGGTTTAATATTTGCCAACTTACCAGTCAGTCAGGAGGTATTACTAAAATAAATCCTGCTAAGGCAGGGAGCAGTAGTTTAATACTTGGCAAAGATAGTGGGATATATTTATAGTACTTATTTAGATATGTTTTAACATCATAGCTCATATTTAATAAGATTTTAATTTGCAACAATTTTCTTTTATACTGCCAAATGTACTGAAATAAAAATAACAAGATGTTATCAATATCACCCTCCAGAGTAGGATGACTTGATAGAATTTTTCAGCACCATAAGACAAAACAGCTAGTGAAAATCAGAAACTGGGAAAAATGTATCCATTTAAGCTAAAAGTCAGTCATTTTGACCAGGGCCAGAATTGAAACCACTGTTGCCAGAGGTCTGCATTATTTGGATTTGGGAACAATAACAGTAGGTGGTTTTGGCCTGAATCAAAGTGCACATGATTCAGTTTGTTCACTGTGTGAACATGACACATCTTTGAAAATGAATTTAATTGACTAAGGAGCAATAGTCAAACCATTTTAAATATTCCCATATTCCCAAACCAGTCAAACTATGTAAGGATTCCATTAAGATATGGTGAGGATGCCAAGGTAGAAATGGCTTAATTTTAACTACAGTACTACTTTACCAAAATAACTCATAACTAATTTAAGGGTATGAAAAAGTCGTCATAAGAGAGATATCAAATGTAAGTATTATATATTTTGATGACTGCCCACAATTTCCAATTAGGATAAAGTGTTAGGCACACAGCATGATCGAAAATAGAAAGTTGTCTTAGTGTCTGGCCTCGTGTCAAGAAAGCATATGACATGTTGATGACAGAGACTTCTGGAGTGTGTATGACCGTGTATGCTTTTGTATGCATATGTTTGTGTATTTACATTTGTAAAAAAATAAAGGGTTCATTTGTATCTGTTTGAAATTACTTTCTGATATACTGTATTATTTTGACAGATTCAATGACATGTATAGCCATGATAAGGACATGAGAAATTATGTGACTTTCACTGGATAGAAACAGGTTACGAAGCTCAGTTAGTTGGCTAGACTTTATGCAGGTCTGTTAAGAAAGGCTTATGCTACTATAAAAAGTATTTACAGACTTTGGCTTTATCTTTGTAGAATTGTTTGTCTCAGAACCTTATTCTGGTATTGTTATATTTTATGTAATTTAGGTTATCAGGTTTTAATAAATCTATCACATGGTAGTTAGATGGTTTCATCTGTAATTGAATATGAATGAAATATGAAAAATGATTTACATAGGACCTGTAGCTGTGTGAATTGAAGGAAGATAAAAGTAGTTACTAACCCTTAAGTTGCAGGTCACTAAAATATATTTTCTCTAAACTAACAAGTAATTATTTACCAATTCTGTATTTATACACACAGTATTAGTATTAGTTTAAATCAAGTATCTGTTACCAATACTGTCTTGTTTTGTGTGAATATGACAAAAAGGGAAATAGACAGTGCCTTTTGAGAAATGCTTAGCATTTATTTGCAGACAAAAATTTACAGGGATTGATTTTGAATTCCCTCCGTTGGATCTTGGAATTTACTCAGCAGAGTCACCTCCCTGAAAAGAACAAAGTAGTTAGTAGATACAAGAAGAAAGATTGCATTAACACTCAGAATGTGATTAAATAAAATGCAATGTGATATTCTTTGTCCCAACAAATCTACAACAAATGTGGTTACTTCTGCAAAATCATTTTGAATGGTTTAAAAATACAGTAGGTCCCTAATTTCAGAGCCAGGTTTGTAGTTAGAATTGATGTGTTTGAATTTGGAATGTAAATTTCATGGTGACATACAGTGTATGTGCGGCATATGGTTGATTCACCACACTAAAAAAACAATAGTTACCTTTCCAGCATCACGGCTCTTGGCTCTCAGCTTGTTGACCTGGGACTCAGCGATGTCAGCACGCTCCTGAGCTTCCTCCAGCTCATGCTGAACCTTCCTGAACCTGGACATGTGAGTGTTGGCCTGCTCCTCCTGTGAAGGGAATGGGATTGTATAAATGTAGTTATAAGACAGGTAATGACAGTATTCTGGAAGCTAAATTAAATGATTATCATATAAATGCTTATGACTTACAGCCTCCTCAGCCTGTCTCTTGTAAGCCTTGACCTTGAGCTGCAGTTTGTCCACAAGATCCTGGAGTCTGATTCCATTCTTCTTGTCCTCCTCAGTCTACACAGATACAGGCTCATTCAGTGAGTGATGAAGAACCAAGTATTATAGAGACGATAGGGTAGTTTTTCAGGAGGAATTACCTGGTAGGTCAGCTCCTTCACTCTCCTCTCATATTTGCGGACACCTTTGACAGCATCAGCTCCACGCCTCTGCTCACCCTCAACTTCAGTCTCCAGCTCACGCACCTGGAGGGTAATGATAAAGAACAGAAAGAAAAACAACCTTCATCGGGTGCTTTTAAGCTTGACATTAATGATGAAACTGCTGTTTGAGTTTCATGTATATTACATACCCTGGACTCCAGTTTCTGGAGCTGCTTCTTGCCACCCTTCATGGCGAGATTCTCAGCCTCATCCAGACGGTGCTGCAGGTCCTTGACTGTGACCTCCAGGTTCTTCTTCATCCTCTCCAGGTGAGAGCTGGTGTCCTGCTCCTTTTTCAGTTCCTCGGCCATCATGGCAGCCTGAATTAAAAAAAGGTTTGTCCTTTTATAATCTATAATAAATATCCAGCAAATGATAATACTGCATTGAAAGTAGAACAAAAACAACAGATAAATACGAGACGTAAACTCACATCAGTGATAGCCTTTTTGGCCTTGTCTTCAGCATTCCTAGCTTCCTGAATTGAATCATCCACTTCGCCCTGAACCTGGACAAGGTCAGCCTCCAGCTTCTTCTTGGTGTTCATAAGACTGGTGTTCTAAATGTTTAAGAATAGTCATGTTTAGAATAATAATTTCAGTATTTTCCTAAAGCTATTTTCTTGTAATGAAAATGAACCTGAGAGTGGAGGAGTCCAACACGCTCACTAGCGTCAACCAGCTCCTGCTCAGCCACTTTACGTCCTCTCTCTGTCTGTTCCAGAGCGGCTCTCAGCTCCTCAATCTCAGCTATCATCAGACCATTTCTGCGCTCCACCATGGCAACCTGCTCCTTCATGTCTTCCTGTCCTCTGACTGCATCATCAAGATGCAGTTGGGCATCCTGGGAACATAAAATAAAGAATATTCATTGAATGCAAACTCTTTATACTAGAAATGCACACTTCGGGCAATCAGACATAGCTGACCTTGAGTTGTCCCTGGACATTCCTCAGCTGTTTCTGGGCCTCAGCAGCCTGCCTGTTGGCATGGCTCAGCTGAATCTCCATCTCATTCAGGTCTCCCTCCATCTTCTTTTTAATTCTCAGGGCATCATTCCTACTCCTGACCTCAGAATCAAGAGTGCTCTGCATGGAGTCAATCACCCTCTGGCTGTTCCTCTTGATCTGCTCCATCTCCTCATCCTTCTCTGCCAACTTCCTGTCAACCTCACCTTTGACCTGGTTGAGCTCAAGTTGGACACGGAGAATCTTGGACTCCTCGTGTTCCAGGGTACCCTAAAAGGCCCCAAACATAAGAAGTTGCTGTTTTGCATAAATAATTTCAATGATGAATTGGATAGTTGAATATTATTATAATGATTTTACCTCGGCTTCCTCTAGTGCTGACTGAATTTCAGACTTCTCAGTCTCCACAGTCTTCTTGGCTTTCTCCAGCTCATGGATGCTCTTTCCAGTCTCACCAATCTGTTCAGTCAGGTCTGAGATCTCCTCTATAGAGGAACCAAAGCAGTAACTTAAAGTCTATGCAGTACACATTACACGAAAGAATTGTTATGTCAAAATTTCTCAAAGGCCACATTAAATATAAGAGTTTACATACGCTGCAGGTTCTTGTTCTCTCTCTTCATGGTCTCCAGATGATCCAGAGCCTCCTCATAAGAGTTCTTCATCTTGAACAGTTCAGTGCTAAGAGAACGAGCCTCTTTCTGAGCTCCTTCCAGCTCTGCTTGGCCCTCCTCATACTTCTGTTTCCATTCTGCAAGGACCTACAATTAAAATTAATATTAATAAATGACAAATTAGTTCCTAAAGCATATATTTATGGTATTTAAAAAAAAATCACAAAAATCAAATTATGACTAACTTTATCAAAGTTCCTCTGCTTCTTGTCGAGGTTGGCAGCCAGAGAATTGGCTCTCTCCACATCAATCATGAGGTCCTCCACCTCACCCTGAAGCCTCTGTTTGGTCTTCTCCAAAGATGCACACTTAGAGTTGACTGCCTCAATGGATTCCTCAGCATCCTGCAGGCGCTGGGCCAGCTTTTTCCTTTAGGGAGAGGAAATACGTTTGTGACAAAATGAAATACAACAGAAACAACAATTAAAGTGTCGAAGAAAGAGCAGAATAGGTAATTTACTTGGCATCCTCCAGCTCCTCAGTGCGCTGAATGGCATCAGTCTCATATTTGCTTCTCCACTGAGCCACCTCACTATTGGCCTTGGACATTCCACGCTGCAGCTCAGCCTTGGCCTCCTGCTCCTCCTCAAACTGCTCTCTGAGCAGATCACAGTCATGGCGGGATGACTGAACAGCATGAGCCAAGGCGTTCTTGGCCTGATGAGCACACACTTCGTGTCAGTGATTCATTTCAAGAACCTAGGGTGCTATATGCTACATCCAAATGCTGTTCAGATAATTAAAGTACTCTGAGTGACTCCCTTTGAATAATTATTGTGTATTTTCCTACACGTGCTTTATCATATCTAAAGCATATTTGTCCCAACAGCAGTCAAACAAAATATTCTCAGATGATTTTTCTTACTCTTTAATAGCTCCAAATTGGATCATTGGTTTTTTGATAATGGAAAAAAATCATTGTGTATTTTTTTGTCCATGTATGTACTGCATGTTATATACAGTAATAAAAGGTGATACTCAGTGGAAAGACCAAAAAATAGCTTGTTATATTCTGAGAGTAAAAGAAATTAATTTTCCTACCTTCACTTCCTCCTCAACGTGTCTCTTAAGCTCCTCAATCTGCTGAGTGAAAGCCTGTTTGCCTCTGGTCAGCTGGGAAACAAGTGCTTCCTTCTCCTCGAGCTGGCGAGAATATTCACCTGAATGACACAATATTCATGTGTTATGAGGATAGTGTTTACATTTCTTAAAAAATTCGTCTTTTATGGTTAATGTTTCATGTATGGCAAATCTGCCTATACATTGGTTTTAATTACAGTGTACTGACCATTCTCTGTCTGCAGTCTGGCCCTCTGTCCATTAATGTCGTTCAACTGACGGACATTTTCATCGTTTTTGGCTTTGAGCTCACTCAACTGGTCCTCAAGAGTTCTGCACATTTTTTCCAAGTTACCCTATAAACAAAGAAGCAGTATGCATTAAGAAGATAATAATTTCAACCATTCAAATGTTTAGCATTACAATTTTATAGTAGTATATTAAAATCACTGAAATCCTCATCCTCAAAGGTTGAATCAGAGGCTATATGACAATTTACACAAACATATTTTTTCCTAATTTAACAATGATAATTTAAGATAGTTAAGCTCTTAGGATTGCTTTATTTTAACCATTCGTATATATCTGCCTTTGTATTCCTTGTGTGCCAAAACAAGTCTCACTTATGACAAATCACATACCTTAGCCTTGGCAACAGCCTCCATGTTGCTAGACAGGTCATCAATCTCCATCTTATACTCGCTCTTCTCCTTCTCCAGCTTCTGCTTGACACGCTGGAGGTTGTCGATCTGCTCTCCCAGCTCTGCAACACTGTCAGCCTGCTTCTTGCGGAGAGCAGCAGCTGTGGATTCATGCTGCAGGGTTGACTCCTCAAGATCACGGCGCAGCTTCTGGAACTCAGCCTCACGCTTCTTGTTCATCTCAATCTGAGCAGCTGTTGCTCCACCAGCTTCCTCAAGCCTCTCGCTGATCTCCTCCAGCTCCCTGGAGAGGTCAGCCCTCTGTTTCTCAACCTTAGCCCTAGCAGCCCTCTCAGCCTCAATCTCTTCCTCCAGCTCCTCAATACGAGCCTAGATTTGATAATATCAAATGAGGTATTAACTTGGAGCATGGTGGTTTTGATTCGCTGTATTTATTATCCAAGTTAAATACATTACCTGGAGCTCCTTGATCTTCTTCTGAAGCTGAGCACCAAGAGACTGTTCATCCTCAATCTTGCTGAGGAGCTGGCTGGTCTCGAAGTCTTTCCTTGATTAGGATACCAAGAACACTTTTAGTGTCACCATCTGTTTTGTTATTGAAGTTCAGTGTGTGAAATGCTGAAAAGAAAATGGAACACCCAACACAAAGAAACCCTTACTTCTTGATTTTCTCCTCAGATTGTTGTTTGTCATTCTCCAGATCCATTATGGATTCCTGGGCCAGTTTCAGATCTCCCTCAAGCTTCCTCTTGGCTCTCTCAAGGTCCATGCGGAGCTTCTTCTCTTGTTCCAGTGATCCCTCGAGCTATCAGATGAGAATCCATGTTAGCTGATTTATGTATTCAAAAGACTTAGAATCAGGACCAAATACTAAATGATTCCACATATAAAAAATGAGAAAATTAAAATCAACTTCACCATATAAACAAATTCAAAATAAATGTTGTCATACATCATCCACTTGCTGCTCCAGCTTTGTCTTGGCCTTGGTCAGAGTGTTGACTTTGTCTTCCTCTGCCTGGAGGTCATCCAGTGTTTGCTGGTGGCTCTCCTGGAGGGCCTTCTTCTCCTTGGTCAACTTGGCAATAGACTCATCTTGAGATGCCATCTCCTCTGTCAGGTTTTTCACCTAGAGTCAAGGGACATGTTAATAAGTCCCATCACATTATATTGTGTTGCATATACAGTATATATTAACAAGTGTAGTTTAGAGATGATTTGAACCTTGTTTTCTGTGGCATGTTTCTCCTTCTCCACTTTAGCCAGGGTAAGCTCCAGGTCATCAATGTCTTTCTTCAGCTCAGAGCATTCATCCTCCAACTTCCTCTTCTTGGCAGTCAGCTCAGCATTGATTTCCTCTTCATCCTCCAGTCTCTCAGTTGTCTCTTTGAGTTTGGCTTCAAGCTGGATTTTGCTCTTGATGAGCCCTTCACACCTCTCCTCAGAATCAGACAGGTTCTCTACTTCCTAGCAGATTAGAGATGCAATATGGAGGTGTTTTCCATGTAAGATTTCAATATTTAGCGGACTGTGACTAGATATGCCATTTTTATGTATTCAGTATACTTAAAAAGTGAGAGTATTACTTCAAGTTGAGATGTGCATGTTTGACAAAATGTTATCAAATGCACAGTCACGAAAAGTTTCTTACTTACTGAAGCCACTTGAAGTTGCAGGTCATTCTTTTCCTGCAGCAGGGAAACCATCTTTTCTTCCAATTCCTTCTTCTTGGCCAAAGCAGTTGCCAGGTCTGATTTCATTTTATCATAGTTCTCCTTCATCTGCTGCAGCTCCTTCTCAGTCTCAGCGCTCTTCAGAAGAGGCTTGATCTTAAAGTACAGTTTCAGCCATGGCCAATTCTTCACATTCATGAATGAACGGACGTTGTACTGGATGCTGTAGATCGACTCTCTATGATATAAATATGACCAAAGTATCAGTTATTTTGTAGTGGATATTCACATATCCAAAGAGTTAAAGTCTTCCGAGACATTCTTCAAATGAACAGAACACAGTGTGTGATACTATAATCCTACCTCCTCTGCATCATCTTAACAAACTCCTTCCTCATGACATATCCTCTGCAGAGAGCCTGAGTCATCGTCACCAGCTCAGCCAGTTTTTCATCTCTCATCTCCTCCAGTGTACCCAGCAGACCAGCTTTGAAGAACACCTGTTATGTTACAGAGACAATGTAATCAGTTACACATACACCAGGACAACTGCACAGGTAATGCAGCCACTGTGGACGTACCTTTGTGTGCCCAAACTTGTACTGAGTGTGGTCCACATCGATGGAGCCCAGCAGCTTCTCTGAAGCTTTCTTGTTGTCAATGAACTGTCCCTCAGGGATGACACTGGCATTCAATACTTTGTATCTATAAGAAAAAAGCGATGTCATTTATACTGTATGTTTTACTTTTACCTTTGTATTCAGGTTGATCTTCAATTAAATAGGTCACTCGGAGTGTCCATCTCTGTGGCAGAAACAAAATTCCTCTTGTACATTCAGATTTTGTGTTGAACATAAACATTTCTGTATGATTATAAAATATTTTCATATTTTGCGGAACCACTTTTTGTTGTCACATATTTCTCTCTTTAACTCTCACTTTTTTGATTGGTAAACCTGTTAACCCATGGATGTCTCTATAAATCGTTGACTGACGTCTAAATTTTTTCCACTTTTTCCATGACAGGGAAGAGTTGTTTATGTTTCTACACAGTGATTAGGGTCCCCTTCAAATATTCATGGCTTTTTTTTTTCCCTGTATTGTCACCATTCCAATAAGTTTCAGGAAAATCAAGCCAGTTTGTATTTTAGTATTACTGCTAAGAACCAAAAAAACAAAGTATCAGACTGAAAAATGTTAACTCTTCGTCACGCGCGTTTACAATGAGAGTCACCTCTGCTTGAAGTCACCGTAGAGGATTCTGCTGGGGAAACCCTTTCTGCAGATTCTAATACCTTCTAGCACACCATTACATCTCAGCTGGTGGATGACCAAGAAGTTCTCCATAAGACCTGTAAATTGCGAAGTCATTGCCGTCATTAAACATTTTTCCACATTTATGTCTTACACAAACCAGAGTTTAGTTGTTTATTTCCTTTTTACCTGGGGTCTTAGACTCATTGGGAATCAGGCAGCGCACAAAATGAGGGTGAGTGCTCCTCAAATTGGTCATCAGCTTACCCAAGTTCTCCTGTGGGTCATCATCATAGGATAACAAGTCATCAATTCTTCACCTCAGATTTTTAATTTTAATTAATGTATTTATTCATGAATATATTACACAGCATATATGAAATACACACTCTGAAAAGAGCAGACACAGTCTGGAAGGAACCACCCTTCTTTTTACCACCCTTCTTGCTTGCAGCCTCTGATTTGTAAAAAAAAAAAAAAAAAGTTATGTCTGTCAATAAATAACAGTACAGCAATGGTTTTGAGTTTTCTTTTCTGTAATATGTTTTAAATTCACAGTAGTATACAAAGCTGATAGCCACCATCAGGCTTGACCTGAATGAAACATGACCTCTGTAAAGACAATCCTACTACACCCCCTGTAACGTTGAAAACTGCATTTTCTGATTTGATAAAAACATCTAATAAATGTATGTAAACAATGGCAGTTACTCTCTTTAAATGTTTAGTAGGATGAAACATCAGTACGAAGTTAACACATATTTCTTACCTTCAGCTCCTGCATGAGTGGCATACAGGAAGGAAAGCAGTTTGTTTGAAGCCTTCTGATAGAGCTGAACAACTGAGTCATTCAGGGGGTCCTTGTTCTTGTCCAGCCAGCCACTGATATTGTAGTCCACTGTACCAGCATAATGAACCAGGGAGAAGTGAGCCTCAGCCTTGCCCTTTCCAGGCTTTGGCTTCTCAAAGGCCTTTGTCTTGCCAAGATGCTGATCGTGCAGCTTGTTCTTGAAAGTTGTGTCAGAGGCTTTTGGGAACATGCACTCCTCTTCAAGGATGGAGAAGATGCCCATTGGCTGAGAAATTTTATGATAAATGTAAAGGAAGCACATAATGGCCCACGGATCGAGAATTCAGACAGACCATTGTAATTTCTTACCTTCTCAATAAGCTCAATGCAGGCAGCCAAGTCCATACCAAAGTCAATGAACTCCCATTCAATGCCCTCCTTCTTGTACTCCTCTTGCTCCAGGACAAACATGTGGTGGTTGAAAAACTGTTGCAGTTTCTCATTGGTGAAGTTGATGCAGAGTTGCTCCAAGCTGTTGAACTACAGGATACAGGCAGACACTCATGTCATTGGGCATGAAGCGTTGATATACTGTATTACCACTGCTGATATATTTTTATTGAACTCACATCAAAGATCTCAAATCCAGCAATATCCAACACTCCAATGAAGAACTGTCTTGGCTGCTTTGTGTCCAGCATCTCATTGATACGGATGACCATCCACAAGAACATTTTCTCATAGATGGACTTGCAGAGAGCGCTGACAGCATTGTTAACCTAGACATTATGGTTTTAATCAATGGACTTGATGAAGAAATGGCAATACCAGACAAAATAATGTCTCATTGTTTTTGTCTTTTTCAATCATTACATTTTCATTTTATTACCTGTGGCACTGTCTGACCTTTGGTCACCATCTCATTTCCGACCTTGACTCTTGGGTAGCACAGACATTTTAGCATATCGGCTGAGTTCAGGCCCAGGAGGTAAGCGATTTTATCGGCCACTGGTGAGGAGAAACATATTTAGCATGCAATACATGCAACATTTTACACATCAGAATAAAGACTTTTTGCAATTACCCTCATTGCCATCAGGTTCAGCCTGCTCCTCACGCTGCTTCTGCTTGAATTTCATGTTGCCATGATGCATCACAGCGCCAGTCAGCTTGTAGATGCCCAATTTCTCCTCAGCAGTGAAGCCCAAGATGTCAATGGCAGACTGGAAAACACATCAGCTACTATTAGAGGTACATGAAACATTTCCTGTAGTATTCTATCTATTTAGTCAAAGTGTTGTCTTACATCTGTTGCATCAAACTCCTCCACATCATTGATGCTCTTGACAGTGATTTCACCCTGACTGATCATTGGGTAGTCATAGGGGTTGGTGGTGATCAGAAGAGCCTCTACAGAAAAAAGAGAACATATTAACATATTTTGTTCTTATCGTACTTTTTAAACTTCTATTTCAAATTTGACTAATAAGTTACCCAGGAGCTCAGGCCTGTGGCCAGTCATCAACTGATAGAAGATATGGTAGCTCCTCTCGGCAGACAGCTGGAAGGTGACTCTAGATTTCTCCAGCAGATCTATCATTCAGATGAGAAAAGTAACATTGCCATATTGCACGTTGCTTTACAGCTGAATCTATATTCACACTCTGGTTTAAACTTACATGTTTCAATATCTGCTGAGGAGAGTTTGCCGGAAGTGCCAAAGTGGATCCTGATGAATTTACCCTAAACAGATCATTGTCAAGATTTGTTTTCGGCAATTGTTTGTTTAGGTAGTTTGCAAAATGTTTCTAGCCTTTTCTGCTATTACTTACAAAACGAGAGGAGTTGTCATTCCTCACAGTCTTGGCATTACCATAGGCCTCCAGCAGAGGGTTGGCTGCAACAATCTGGTCTTCAAGGGAGCCCTGGAAAAGAAGATTTGAGTCACTCGAGTGAAGCAAAGCAATTTTCTTCTTGGAAATAATATTATCCTAAATAACCTAATTTACCTGCATTTTGCCAGGTGTGGCCTCCTTTTTAGCTGCTCCAATAGCTGCAATTGTTGCAAAGTACTGGATGACACGCTTGGTGTTGACGGTCTTTCCGGCACCAGACTCTCCACTAAGGGATAAGAGACACATTTTCAACATTCCACTTAAGTCTTTACATTTGTAAAGATTTGGCATCACTGTTTTATACTCACGTAATCAGGACAGACTGGTTCTCACGATCTGAAATACAAACATGCGTGCCTCATGTGAGTTCCATTTTTATTTTTCTTCAAGAAGCTTATCTGTACATTATATTTTACTTATTTTCAATTGTGTATTTCAACATAAACAATTTTAGTCTTACCAGTGAGCATGAACTGATAGGCATTGTCAGAGATGGAGAAGATGTGGGGTGGAGCCTCAATCCTCTTTTTGCCTCTGTATGCTGCGACACACACAGCGTCATACACTGGAAGCCACTTGTAGGGATTCACGACCACGCAGAACAATCCAGAGTAGGTCTGTAATAGTGAGTAGTATAAATACATGGTTACATAAACAAATTTAGATGTACTGTATATACAATCAATTTTGTATTATATAATCAAAACATACGTAGATCATCCATGATGCATAACGTTCTTTGAGGTTATACAACACACAAGGTTCATTGAGGTGGGTCATCATGGCCATATCCTCAATCTTGTCATACTTTGGAGGGTTCCTGGGATGGATGTCATCCTCTTTTACAGTAAGAGACTGAGTGGAAAATACAAAAAATCACTTTACTAGGGATGCTAGTTTGATTTTGTTAGTGTCATTTGAAGTACTATAACAAATACATTGTTCACGGAACTAAATGTTAATATTACACTGAACAGAAATGTTCTTAAATACAAATCAATTGAGCAGCATTGTTGAAAAGTATTAAATAATGAGCGGCTTACCTTTCCACTATCGGTGTCCACTGTAGCTTTGCCACCCTCTCTTTTGACGAGTTTACCCTTGAGGTACATCTCATCAGTGTCAGCCACAAAGAAGGCGGTTTTGGCATCAAAAGGAGCTGTTTGAGCCTCAATCCTCTCCTTCTCTGTCTTGCGGAGGTAGATGGCCGCTGGGCCATAGGCCTCCATCTCTGCGTCTGTGCTCATTGTGGCACTTCAGTGGAGACTGAAAAGTGAACTAAGTGTTAACATATTATTCAATTGATGGTGGGGATTATATATAAAGTACCAGTCAATGTTTTGACTTTTGAATAGTACAGACTATTTATCTTAGTTCTCTTACCTCAGCTTCCTTCAAAAACGAAAAAAGTGGAATGGTCTCCGAAGGAGTTGTAGAATGCTGTAAAAATGAAATTAATTATTCAAATGAAATAATTTTAATGACTTAATTTAATTGGGATTTAGAAACTCAGCTCATTAGATAGCAAATGAGAATGACTGTGGTAAAATGTGTTCAGACTCAAATCATACACAGTATGCTTAAGTCATGTTCAGTTACATGATTGAAGTTAATTAGTTTCACATTTCCTCAGCTTCTCTGATAGCCAAAAGAATAAACCAGCTCTTCATGATGATTTACTGTGTATATGATGAGACAGTATGCACATTAAAGAGTTCGGTACGGAGGGACTTTGTGAGTTTTTCTGGAAAACTCTAATAAAGGAAATTGTTTTGAAAAAATGTTCACTCAAGACAGATATGATAACCAAATAACTTGACAATGCGAACAATAGGCATAAGCAATAAGCAACTTCACTGACTAATATGTTAGAATGCAAGGAGAGGTCACACTGCAGATACTCACCTGTGTGGAGCCTATCAGTTCATGCAGAAGTCCAGAGCTACCTCTTTTATAGAGGGTGGGAGTGCCAGGTCAGCAGGAGTCTGTCGCTCTGTTTGGGCATCATGTCTTTTCAACCCGTTGCTTTTTTTATGGCATGGACATATGCAGCGGTGGTTTGCATAATTATTTGTGACTACTGTTTTTTTTTAATCATTAATCTATAAAAATATTATTATGACATAGTGTGGGTGTTTAAATTTGGAAAAAAAAATTAAACAGAAGACATGTTAGATATGATCCCATTTTCTCTATCCATTCATAAATCCCAGTGGACCAAATAAAAATCAAAGGCTTGCAGTTCTCAATGTCTATGCAACAATGCCTCCAAAGTTCAGACACAACGTGTAATTTACTTCAGAGTGTAGACTATGGTTTATTTGTAATTTCAAGTATTATATTTCTATTTTTAAAGCTTTTGATTTTAAATATCTTGTGAACAACAAAATCTTTTTTCTTTTTAATTAATTGTCAGTGTTGGGGTTAGCTTTGGACAGCCGTCTAAATTCCATTAGTATTCAATTGCAGGACACTTGCACATTTGAGATCCCTTAAATGTCACTCCTCAATGACAGTAATATAAAACAACTGTCAGCATGTTAATTAAATCTGAAATGAAATTAATATTTGACATAGATTTAGGTGATTATATGAGTTTTAAAGATGTTTCTGGTTGTGTTTCTGCTTCATCTGATCTCCTTTATCAAATCAAATCATATTATAAATAGATTTTACACCATATTTCTGTTTTTGTGCCATGTCAGAATCATGCATAGTGTTTCACTTTGGAAACACCCCCAGATGTTTGTTGTCTACAATTACAGGACACTGGCACTGGTTCATGTAATAAAATTAAAGATGAGGTACTTTCCATATATGCTTAGTCAGCTGTTATGTAACTCCCTAAATGGACACATGAAAACAGTTGGCAGCACATTCAAAATTAGGCCCAAAATAAGTTCCACTAATGGGAAAACAAACTTCATCCAGTTGCTACATTTGATGCGAAGGAAATGGAATCTCTTAAGGAACCATACTCAGTGCGATGGCATAATATAAGGGCTTATGTCTGTGATGGAATGGAATTTTTGAACCAAAGTGACAAACCACAGAGAACTGACAAATATGGAAACACATTTCACGTAGAGTACCTTATGTTAAACTTTTTAACTCTTGCTGACTTCTTTTTAGTTTGCCTCTAAAACACATACTTCACATACTTTTTTGACCTGATGGTGTGAGGAATTGAAGCGGCCAACAAAGTATTTCCCACCCCTCTTTATAGCTCCTTATCTCATGACACTGACTCTATATTGTACATGAGACCATTGCACTGAAAGGAATTTTCCTTGTAAATTAAGGAATAGAAATGGGTGATTATTATATGCACCCACCCATCATCTGTTGTTTGTTTAGCATTTGGGATTTTGCTATGGAAAGAAATATCAAAATACAGGTTTGTATATTGAGCTTTCTACAGTGTTGGACATATGAGAAAACCTTTATTCATAAAACTTCAGGCCATCTTTTACTGGGCCGTAACTTTAGAGCAGACCCAGACTCTGTGTGGGTGGCAATGTGCCCTGACTAGTTGGGTTGACATCCCTCAGAATTTTTCATGAAGCATAATAATTCGAGATCTTAACAATATCTTTGGCAGGCATCAGCTTTATCCTCTCACACCCATTGTTACCATTTGTTTTGTGACACATTCTCAACAATGTCAAAATTCAGGAACACTACTCAGCTGAGGTAGACCACATTTTAATCAGATCACTTCTGATGAATGCCAAAACATGAAACTGGTTAGTCTGAGAGTTAAGTTGTTGGAAACCATTTAAACATACATTCAGACATTCCCCAGCTCTGACAAAAAAGGAAGAAATAAGATATTAAACCTCTACTGCTCTACTGTTCTACTTCTTTCTTTATGTTTGGACCAATTCCCCTATTCAACCAGCTAAATTAGTCAGCAGTGAATGACAGGATTCATGACAGTGGTGACAGTGATCATCTTTATTGAAAAGTATCCCCAACCAGTAGTTCATATTTTATGAACACAGGTCTTCATGATGACCCTCATTCAGCCGAGTCCGACTGGAAAGGAGATGAAAGATGATTAGTGTGTCAAATTTTATGCAGTACATCAAAAAATTAACTTTTGATTTCAGCACAATTGATTTTATGATCCTGCAAACAGAGATATTACCTTTCCAGCATCACGGCTCTTGGCTCTCAGCTTGTTGACCTGGGACTCAGCGATGTCAGCACGCTCCTGAGCTTCCTCTAGCTCATGCTGAACCTTCCTGAATCTGGACATGTGAGTGTTGGCCTGCTCCTCCTGTGAAGGGAATGGGATTGTATAAGTGTAGTTATTAGACAGGTAATGACAGTATTGTTGATTCTAAATGACATTATTATCATTTAATGCTGATGACTTACAGCCTCCTCAGCCTGTCTCTTGTAAGCCTTAACCTTGAGCTGCAGTTTGTCCACAAGATCCTGGAGTCTGATTCCATTCTTCTTGTCCTCCTCAGTCTACACAGATACAGGCTCATTCAGTGAGTGATGAAGAACCAAGTATTATAGAGACGATAGGGTAGTTTTTCAGGAGGAATTACCTGGTAGGTCAGCTCCTTCACTCTCCTCTCGTATTTGCGGACACCTTTGACAGCATCAGCTCCACGCCTCTGCTCAGCCTCAACTTCAGCCTCCAGCTCACGCACCTGGAGGGTAATGATAAAGAACAGAAAGAAAAACAACCTTCATCGGGTGCTTTTAAGCTTGACAAATTAATGATGAAACTGCTGTTTGAGTTTCATGTATATTACATACCCTGGACTCCAGTTTCTGGAGCTGCTTCTTGCCACCCTTCATGGCGAGATTCTCAGCCTCATCCAGACGGTGCTGCAGGTCTTTGACTGTGACCTCCAGGTTCTTCTTCATCCTCTCCAGGTGAGAGCTGGTGTCCTGCTCCTTCTTCAGTTCTTCAGCCATCATGGCAGCCTAAAACAAATGAAAAAAAGGTTTCCAAATTTGTTATCCGTGTTAAACATAACTTTACTAATGCATTGAAAGTAGACCAAAAACAGATAAATACGAGATGTAAACTCACATCAGTGATAGCCTTTTTGGCCTTGTCTTCAGCATTCCTAGCTTCCTGGACTGCATCATCCACTTCACCCTGAACTTGGCTAAGGTCAGCCTCCAGCTTCTTCTTGGTGTTCAGAAGACTGGTGTTCTAAATAATGATATAAAAGAAGGGATCTGAAATGTCATGCTTTTATTTAAAGAACAAAGCTATATTACAGACAGCAAACCTGAGAGTGGAGGAGTCCAACACGCTCACTAGCGTCAACCAGCTCCTGCTCAGCCACTTTACGTCCTCTCTCTGTCTGTTCCAGAGCAACTCTCAGCTCCTCAATCTCAGCCATCATCAGACCATTTCTGCGCTCCACCATGGCAACCTGCTCCTTCATGTCTTCCTGTCCTCTGAGGGCATCATCAAGATGAAGTTGGGCATCCTAACAACAATAAAAAAAATGCTTTCAACCTTTCTCTTATTTATTTTTCTGCCTTTTTTTTCTGCTTGCCAATAAGCAAACTGTCCCAAAATAATTTAAAATTAAAAAAAAAAAATTATTATCATGCTAGCCTTACTTTGAGTTGTCCCTGGACATTTCTCAGTTGTTTCTGGGACTCGGCAGCCATCCTGTTGGCATGGCTCAGCTGAATCTCCATCTCATTCAGGTCTCCCTCCATCTTCTTTTTAATTCTCAGGGCATCATTCCTGCTCCTGACCTCAGCATCAAGAGTGCTCTGCATGGAGTCAATCACCCTCTGGCTGTTCCTCTTGATCTGCTCCATCTCCTCATCCTTCTCTGCCAACTTCCTGTCAACCTCACCTTTGACCTGGTTGAGTTCAAGTTGGACGCGAAGGATTTTGGCCTCCTCGTGCTCCAGGGTACCCTTGATTCGGTTTCATCAATTAAAATCTAAAGGTTAGTATCTCATACAAGGATTGTCTGAGTGTATCATCACATTGGAAGCTAGAAAATACTAACTAATCTGGTAATGATATTTTTAAATCATTATCAGGCAGAAGCTGATAATGATTTAAAAAAATTTGAACACACTGGCAGTTCACATTGAAAACAGGTGAATGAGAAAAAGCAGCTTTTGTCATGATACAAGTTTGATTAACACATCAAGAGCTGACTGGCCACTCAATGGTTTTCCTGACTCCTTCAAGTTCTAGAAAGCCTCTTAGAAATTATTTTGTTATTGCTAATTGGAGTGGATAATGTCATGAAGAATTGTGTCCATGAAACAAAACATAATTTCTATAATTTGAAAATGTATTACTTCAGCTTCCTCAAGTGCAGACTGAATTTCAGATTTCTCGGTCTCCACTGTCTTCTTTGATTTTTCCAGCTCATGGATAGTCTTTCCAGTCTCACCAATCTGTTCAGTCAGGTCTGAGATCTCCTCTACAGGAAAGAGAGTGAAAAACAAAACAAATTACACCCAAGTGTATCATAAATATTTTCTCTATGTAACTTGAAGAGTTCACATACGTTGCAGGTTCTTGTTCTCCCTCTTTATGGTCTCCAGATGATCCAGAGCCTCCTCATAAGAGTTCTTCATCTTGAACAGTTCAGTGCTGAGAGAACGAGCCTCTTTCTGAGCTCCTTCCAGCTCTGCTTGGCCCTCCTCATACTTCTGTTTCCATTCTGCAAGGACCTACAATTAAAGTTAATGTTAATAAAGTATGAATTAGTTCAAAAGGTGCACATTTATGGTATCACAAAAATCAAATTATGACTAACTTTATCAAAGTTCCTCTGCTTCTTGTCGAGGTTGGCAGCCAGAGAATTGGCTCTCTCCACATCAATCATGAGGTCCTCCACCTCACCCTGAAGCCTCTGTTTGGTCTTCTCCAAAGATGCACACTTAGAGTTGACTGCCTCAATGGATTCCTCAGCATCCTGCAGGCGCTGGGCCAGCTTTTTCCTTTAGGGAGAGGAAATACGTTTGTGACAAAATGAAATACAACAGAAACAACAATTAAAGTGTCGAAGAAAGAGCAGAATAGGTAATTTACTTGGCATCCTCCAGCTCCTCAGTGCGCTGAATGGCATCAGTCTCATATTTGCTTCTCCACTGAGCCACCTCACTGTTGGCCTTGGACATTCCACGCTGCAGCTCAGCCTTGGCCTCCTGCTCCTCCTCAAACTGCTCTCTGAGCAGATCACAGTCATGGCGGGATGACTGAACAGCATGAGCCAGGGCGTTCTTGGCCTTTAAAGAATTTCAGGAGACGTATAAATTGGCCTACATGTAGTATAATGCAATTATGGACTTGCAGTGTGCTAAAATTTTCTTGATAACATCCACCTGATGCATATTGATTATTTATTTGTATTGAGATAGGTTGTGTGAAAGAATATGGTAATACCTTCACTTCCTCTTCAATGTGTCTCTTAAACTCCTCAATCTGCTGAGTGAAAGCCTGTTTGCCTCTGGTCAACTGAGAAACAAGTGCTTCCTTCTCCTCGAGCTGGCGAGAATATTCACCTGAATGACAGTAATTAAAAGGCCTTTGTGAACAACAATGGACCCACACGAAGAATGTTCTTCTTTCCAGACATACTGTATTGGTGACTCACCATTCTCTGTCTGCAGTCTGGCCCTCTGTCCATTGATGTCATTTAGCTGCCGAACATTTTCATCGTTTTTGGATTTAAGTTCACTCAGCTGATCCTCAAGAGTTCTGCACATTTTCTCCAAGTTACCCTATGAAAATATGACAAACTTTTAAAGAATGTATGACATCTGAACAGCCTAAAAATTAGTGGTTATAATGTTTAATGTATACGTTCTTGCATTAAAATTTTTGATTAGGTTCCTTTAACTTAGAGACAGACAAGTGAGTCTTTCCATCATAAAAAAATCACATACCTTAGCCTTGGCAACAGCCTCCATGTTGCTAGACAGGTCATCAATCTCCATCTTATACTCGCTCTTCTCCTTCTCCAGCTTCTGCTTGACACGCTGGAGGTTGTCAATCTGCTCTCCCAGCTCTGCAACACTGTCAGCCTGCTTCTTGCGGAGAGCAGCAGCTGTGGATTCATGCTGTAGGGTTGACTCCTCAAGATCACGGCGCAGCTTCTGGAACTCAGCCTCACGCTTCTTGTTCATCTCAATCTGAGCAGCTGTTGCTCCACCAGCTTCCTCAAGCCTCTCGCTGATCTCCTCCAGCTCCCTGGAGAGGTCAGCCCTCTGTTTCTCAACCTTAGCCCTAGCAGCCCTCTCAGCCTCAATCTCTTCCTCCAGCTCCTCAATACGAGCCTAGATTTGATAATATCAAATGAGGTATTAACTTGGAGCATGGTGGTATTGATTCACTGTATTTATTATCCAAGTTAAATACATTACCTGGAGCTCCTTGATCTTCTTCTGAAGCTGAGCACCAAGAGACTGTTCATCCTCAATCTTGCTGAGGAGCTGGCTGGTCTCGAAGTCTTTCCTTGATTAGGATACCAAGAACACTTTTAGTGTCACCATCTGTTTTGTTATTGAAGTTCAGTGTGTGAAATGCTGACAAGAAAATGGAACACCCAACACAAAGAAACCCTTACTTCTTGATTTTCTCCTCAGATTGTTGTTTGTCATTCTCCAGATCCATTATGGATTCCTGGGCCAGTTTCAGATCTCCCTCAAGCTTCCTCTTGGCTCTCTCAAGGTCCATGCGGAGCTTCTTCTCTTGTTCCAGTGATCCCTCGAGCTATCAGATGAGAATCCATGTTAGCTGATTTATGTATTCAAAAGACTTAGAATCAGGACCAAATACTAAATGATTCCACATATAAAAAATGAGAAAATTAAAATCAACTTCACCATATAAACAAATTCAAAATAAATGTTGTCATACATCATCCACTTGCTGCTCCAGCTTTGTCTTGGCCTTGGTCAGAGTGTTGACTTTGTCTTCCTCTGCCTGGAGGTCATCCAGTGTTTGCTGGTGGCTCTCCTGGAGGGCCTTCTTCTCCTTGGTCAACTTGGCAATAGACTCATCTTGAGATGCCATCTCCTCTGTCAGGTTTTTCACCTAGAGTCAAGGGACATGTTAATAAGTCCCATCACATTATATTGTGTTGCATATACAGTATATATTAACAAGTGTAGTTTAGAGATAGAGATGATTTGAACCTTGTTTTCTGTGGCATGTTTCTCCTTCTCCACTTTAGCCAGGGTAAGCTCCAGGTCATCAATGTCTTTCTTCAGCTCAGAGCATTCATCCTCCAACTTCCTCTTCTTGGCAGTCAGCTCAGCATTGATTTCCTCTTCATCCTCCAGTCTCTCAGTTGTCTCTTTGAGTTTGGCTTCAAGCTGGATTTTGCTCTTGATGAGCCCTTCACACCTCTCCTCAGCATCAGACAGGTTCTCTCCTTCCTAGCAGATTAGAGATGCAATATGGAGGTGTTTTCCATGTAAGATTTCAATATTTAGCGGACTGTGACTAGATATGCCATTTTTATGTATTCAGTATACTTAAAAATGAGAGTATTACTTCAAGTTGAGATGTGCATGTTTGACAAAATGTTATCAAATGCACAGTCGCGAAAAGTTTCTTACTTACTGAAGCCACTTGAAGTTGCAGGTCATTCTTTTCCTGCAGCAGGGAAACCATCTTTTCTTCCAATTCCTTCTTCTTGGCCAAAGCAGTTGCCAGGTCTGATTTCATTTTATCATAGTTCTCCTTCATCTGCTGCAGCTCCTTCTCAGTCTCAGCGCTCTTCAGAAGAGGCTTGATCTTAAAGTACAGTTTCAGCCATGGCCAATTCTTCACATTCATGAATGAACGGACGTTGTACTGGATGCTGTAGATCGACTCTCTATGATATAAATATGACCAAAGTATCAGTTATTTTGTAGTGGATATTCACATATCCAAAGAGTTAAAGTCTTCCGAGACATTCTTCAAATGAACAGAACACAGTGTGTGATACTATAATCCTACCTCCTCTGCATCATCTTAACAAACTCCTTCCTCATGACATATCCTCTGCAGAGAGCCTGAGTCATCGTCACCAGCTCAGCCAGTTTTTCATCTCTCATCTCCTCCAGTGTACCCAGCAGACCAGCTTTGAAGAACACCTGTTATGTTACAGAGACAATGTAATCAGTTACACATACACCAGGACAACTGCACAGGTAATGCAGCCACTGTGGACGTACCTTTGTGTGCCCAAACTTGTACTGAGTGTGGTCCACATCGATGGAGCCCAGCAGCTTCTCTGAAGCTTTCTTGTTGTCAATGAACTGTCCCTCAGGGATGACACTGGCATTCAATACTTTGTATCTATAAGAAAAAAGCGATGTCATTTATACTGTATGTTTTACTTTTACCTTTGTATTCAGGTTGATCTTCAATTAAATAGGTCACTCGGAGTGTCCATCTCTGTGGCAGAAACAAAATTCCTCTTGTACATTCAGATTTTGTGTTGAACATAAACATTTCTGTATGATTATAAAATATTTTCATATTTTGCGGAACCACTTTTTGTTGTCACATATTTCTCTCTTTAACTCTCACTTTTTTGATTGGTAAACCTGTTAACCCATGGATGTCTCTATAAATCGTTGACTGACGTCTAAATTTTTTCCACTTTTTCCATGACAGGGAAGAGTTGTTTATGTTTCTACACAGTGATTAGGGTCCCCTTCAAATATTCATGGCTTTTTTTTTTTCCTGTATTGTCACCATTCCAATAAGTTTCAGGAAAATCAAGCCAGTTTGTATTTTAGTATTACTGCTAAGAACCAAAAAAACAAAGTATCAGACTGAAAAATGTTAACTCTTCGTCACGCGCGTTTACAATGAGAGTCACCTCTGCTTGAAGTCACCGTAGAGGATTCTGCTGGGGAAACCCTTTCTGCAGATTCTAATACCTTCTAGCACACCATTACATCTCAGCTGGTGGATGACCAAGAAGTTCTCCATAAGACCTGTAAATTGCCAAGTCATTGCCGTCATTAAACATTTTTCCACATTTATGTCTTACACAAACCAGAGTTTAGTTGTTTATTTCCTTTTTACCTGGGGTCTTAGACTCATTGGGAATCAGGCAGCGCACAAAATGAGGGTGAGTGCTCCTCAAATTGGTCATCAGCTTGCCCAAGTTCTCCTGTGGGTCATCATCATAGGATAACAAGTCATCAATTCTTCACCTCAGATTTTTAATTTTAATTAATGTATTTATTCATGAATATATTACACAGCATATATGAAATACACACTCTGAAAAGAGCAGACACAGTCTGGAAGGAACCACCCTTCTTTTTACCACCCTTCTTGCTTGCAGCCTCTGATTTGTAAAAAAAAAAAAAAAAAAGTTATGTCTGTCAATAAATAACAGTACAGCAATGGTTTTGAGTTTTCTTTTCTGTAATATGTTTTAAATTCACAGTAGTATACAAAGCTGATAGCCACCATCAGGCTTGACCTGAATGAAACATGACCTCTGTAAAGACAATCCTACTACACCCCCTGTAACGTTGAAAACTGCATTTTCTGATTTGATAAAAACATCTAATAAATGTATGTAAACAATGGCAGTTACTCTCTTTAAATGTTTAGTAGGATGAAACATCAGTACGAAGTTAACACATATTTCTTACCTTCATTTCCAGCATGGGTTGCATAAAGCAATGACAGCAGTTTGTTCGAAGCCTTCTGATAGAGCTGAACGACGGAGTCATTCAGGGGGTCCTTGTTCTTGTCCAGCCAGCCACTGATATTGTAGTCCACTGTACCAGCATAATGAACCAGGGCAAAGTGAGCCTCAGCCTTGCCCTTTCCAGGCTTTGGCTTCTCGAAGCCTTTTGTCTTGCCAAGATGCTGGTCATGCAGCTTGTTCTTGAAAGTTGTGTCAGAGGCTTTTGGGAACATGCACTCCTCTTCAAGGATGGAGAAGATGCCCATTGGCTGAAAAATTGAAAGATAATCATAAAAAGAGGAAGCAGATGAACAAAAAATTGTATTACATTATAAAACCAACTACTTAACCAACTAATCAAAAACTGGCATATGAACCAAGACATCAAGTTGACCATTGTAATTTCTTACCTTCTCAATAAGCTCAATGCAGGCAGCCAAGTCCATACCAAAGTCAATGAATTCCCATTCAATGCCCTCCTTCTTGTACTCCTCTTGCTCCAGGACAAACATGTGGTGGTTGAAAAACTGTTGCAGTTTCTCATTGGTGAAGTTGATGCAGAGTTGCTCCAAGCTGTTGAACTACAGGATACAGGCAGACACTCATGTCATTGGGCATGAAGCGTTGATGTACTGTATTACCACTGCTGATATATTTTTATTGAACTCACATCAAAGATCTCAAATCCAGCAATATCCAACACTCCAATGAAGAACTGTCTTGGCTGCTTTGTGTCCAGCATCTCATTGATACGGATGACCATCCACAAGAACATTTTCTCATAGATGGACTTGCAGAGAGCGCTGACAGCATTGTTAACCTAGACATTATGGTTTTAATCAATGGACTCGATGAAGAAATGGCAATACCAGACAAAATAATGTCTCATTGTTTTTGTCTTTTTCAATCATTACATTTTCATTTTATTACCTGTGGCACTGTCTGACCTTTGGTCACCATCTCATTTCCGACCTTGACTCTTGGGTAGCACAGACATTTTAGCATATCGGCTGAGTTCAGGCCCAGGAGGTAAGCGATTTTATCGGCCACTGGTGAGGAGAAACATATTTAGCATGCAATACATGCAACATTTTACACATCAGAATAAAGACTTTTTGCAATTACCCTCATTGCCATCAGGTTCAGCCTGCTCCTCACGCTGCTTCTGCTTGAATTTCATGTTGCCATGATGCATCACAGCGCCAGTCAGCTTGTAGATGCCCAATTTCTCCTCAGCAGTGAAGCCCAAGATGTCAATGGCAGACTGGAAAACACATCAGCTACTATTAGAGGTACATGAAACATTTCCTGTAGTATTCTATCTATTTAGTCAAAATGTTGTCTTACATCTGTTGCATCAAACTCCTCCACATCATTGATGCTCTTGACAGTGATTTCACCCTGACTGATCATTGGGTAGTCATAGGGGTTGGTGGTGATCAAAAGAGCCTCTGCACAAGGATAACAATTCAGACATTTTTTCTTGTGTTTTTTTCACCCATCTTTTTGTAGTTTTACTTGTACATTTTTTTTTTTTAATAATTATGTTGAAACTTACCCAGGAGCTCAGGCCTGTGACCAGTTGTCAGTTGATAGAATATATGGTAGCTCCTCTCAGCAGACAATTGGAAGGTGACTCTGGACTTCTCCAATAGATCTAACGTTGTGGAAAAAAAGACTGCAATTCACTATTTTGCATGTATGAAGTATGGCAAAAATGTCTCTAAATGCAAACCACCATCATTGTAAAAAATTCAAGAGTTGACTCAGAAAAAATGTATAAAATGGCTTACATGTCTCAATATCTGCGGAAGCGAGTTTGCCGCTTGTGCCAAAGTGAATTCTGATGAATTTACCCTAAACGGAAGTCAATAAATAAATAAATAAAATTCTTGATATGTAACTCAGAGAAATAGCTCCTTTTATGTAACACTTACAAAACGAGAGGAGTTGTCATTCCTCACAGTCTTGGCATTACCATAGGCCTCCAGCAGAGGGTTGGCTGCAATGATTTGATCTTCTAGTGAACCCTACATGAAAATGTTAAAATACACATTGTACATAGTGATGAATCCATAAATAGACAATACTCTTAGCATGGTTCCATTAAAAGCACCCACTTTACCTGCATTTTGCCAGGTGTGTGGTCCGCTTTCTTCCCAGCTCCAGCTACTGCAATTGTTGCGAAGTACTGGATGACACGCTTGGTGTTGACAGTCTTTCCTGCACCGGATTCTCCACTGGGGAAGACATAAACGTCTTGGATTACACAATATACAACATGTCCAAATTATTACATAGTTTTATGTATAATACTCACGTAATAAGGATAGACTGGTTCTCACGATCTGAAATGAAGAAATATTTTGGTGACAGCTTTCAGTGAAGGAGTATTGTACTGTTAATTCTTTAGTGTTTGATGCAACAATAAATTCAAGTGTCTAATTTTCAAAAGAAAATATCCTACCAGTGAGCATGAACTGATAGGCATTATCAGAGATGGAGAAGATGTGGGGTGGTGCCTCAACTCTCTTCTTGCCTCTGTATGCTCCAACAACCTGAGCATCGTACACCGGAAGCCACTTGTAGGGGTTCACAACGACACAGAAAAGGCCAGAGTACGTCTGGAAAGAGAAGAAAGTTTGTCTCCTGACAGTGCAAAAAAAAGAGCAGTATTTAGACAGGATCTAGCCTCCAACATGTTTGGTTGGTCATTTGCTTGGTTGGTTGTTTAGTCCAGAACCCACGAAACCGTGCCAAACCTTCTCACCATCCCAGTCTTCACAGAATGCTCATTTGTTCAAAATCAAATGTGCTGCTACTTTTTTAAGTTAATGAACAAGTAAGGCATCCGCTCTGACATATTTTCAGTTTTTGTTTAACAGTTCTGAATATGTATGTTGTAGATAATGGTATGTATGAGAACAATCTGCTTATTTGGTCCTTCCAAGGCCTTCAATCAGGGGTCGTATTTGAACTTCTGTTGATGACATTTGTGACCATCCCTCACCCAAAATATACTATACATTAACTGAATATCACGCATGACCACATCAGAATCTAATGGATTTTTCAATAGCTCAGTAGATAAGTTTCTCTAACTTAATTATTGATTATAAAATTATGATAATCAGTCTTTTCAGAGGTGTTTCAGCCCAACAATCAGGAGTTTTCAGCTGTTACAAAATATATTCAAACTTTGATGGAGGGAGCAAATGCAAACATTGCTGAACCATGCTAACATTGCCATATGAGAAGATGACTGAGAAGTAATATTAAATGGGCTACTGAAATAAAATAATCAAAGAAAATTAATGAGAGATGATTTTTATTTGCTATAGGATTAACTGCCCATGTTCCTAAGTTCATTTGAGTGCCAATTGATCTCCGGGTTTAGCAATAACGGACTGGATGACACTTTTCACACACAAACCTGGCCAAAATTCCAAACTTTTTTTCAGAACATTTGTATACGATGTATATCACTTCATTCTAAATTTGATTTAGAGTAGTAGGCAGTTATATTGGAATGATAAAACCACTTGTGAAAGTATATTTCATTATCTGTATGCAAATTTTCGTGCTAAAATTAATGTGACGTTAAACACTCACGTAGATCATCCATGATGCAAAACGCTCTTTGAGGTTATACAACACACAAGGCTCATTGAGGTGGGTCATCATGGCCATGTCCTCAATCTTGTCAAACTTTGGGGGATTCATGGGATGGATGTCATCCTCCTTTACAGTGAGAGACTGCGTAGAAAAGGAAATCAATAAATAAATAAAAAGACAATGATACTTTCCAGGATGGATAACATCATATTTCATTGTTCACAAGAGGCTGACATAAATTATTCACAAACCTTCCCTAAAAGAGTCTCAACTGTAGCTTTTCCACCTTCCTTCTTGACAAGTTTACCCTTGAGGTACATTTCGGCAGGTTCAGCCACAAAGAAGGCCGTTTTGGCATCAAAGGGGGTGTTCTGGGCCTCAATCCTTTCCCTCTCGGGCTTCCGGAGGTATATGGAAGCAGGCCCATACTGCTGCATCTCTGCGTCTGTGCTCATGGTTGCACTTTATTGGGGACTGAAAATACGAAGGTGTTTGAACTACATTGAGTATATTTTATTATTATACAATAAAAGTTATTTTAATTGTGCTAATACCTGAATATTATAACTACCGTAAATATTATTCCTGCATATGTCTTACCTCAGCTTATATAAACTGAGTGGCACAGATGTTTTGTTGTTTAACGATGCTAGAAAAGAAAGATTGAGAAAATTATTGAAGAAACACAATCTATACTAAATATTTTCACTTCTGTATTGCTTATGGTGTTAATAGCTATCATGCAATATGAATGTTATTGAACTTGAAAAGTTTTTTTTCTGTCATTTGAATTTCTATTAGTAATCTCATTTTCAGCAAAATCATTCTTTATATTTCTTCAATCAGTTCTGAATGCCTCTGCCATTCTGATCCTGGTAAATTTTTTAAGCTTTACTAAATGCATGGTCAAGACTAATTGCAAAACTATATTTGGATCTTGCTTTAATAATGTAAAGACACATCATTAATTGATATTATTCCTTTGGGAATACATGTAAATAAAACCATAAACATAAAAACAAAGCATGCAATTTAAAGCAAAAGCAAATATTTCAGGATAAATGCAAAGAGAACTAACCTCGGATGTTCTGTCAGTTGTCTGAGGTGTCTGAAGCTGCTGCTTTTATAGAGGCTCAAACTGCCCGGTCAGCAGCGGTCCGCCTCTTGATTTGGTCAAGCATCCCTGCCCTCACAAGATCTATCTTAGCCCATTGCAAGAATTGTAAAGCTCATTTTATCGATCATATTTACACATAGTATTGTTTAACTATTCTAAAATACTAATGTAAGAAAACTGAAAATCTTAGATTTATTAGAATCAGAATTTATTTGATTTGGGTAGTCTTAAAATGAAAAGCAGTTTCAATTTGTATTATGTACATTTTGTATGTCAAACCTTTTTATATACATTAAAATCACAACTTACCAAATCTGACAAAAATACATTTAAATCTATTAATGGAGAGTGCCTTTACTTCCTTTTTTGCCCTTTGTAAGATGAACTCAAATGTCATCGGTATTGAGTGTCAGAACTTGTCCACATTTCAAATCCTTGAAATGTAGTAAAATTGAACACGATTTGGGAGTATGACAAATATAAGTACTGTATAACTACACATTGTACCAGTCTCTCACACACCATAAATACATTTAGAAGAGTATTTCATGCGACATTTGTAATCTCATACAAGGTGTTTTCGAGAGAAGCACTGGACTTATCTTTATTTTGAGTCATAAAATGTGCTGCTAATTCTCAAAGCATGTTCCAAAAATAGATGTTTTGAAATACATTCAAGTTTTTGGGCCATCAGTTTGTTAATAAATAATTTATGTCATTTTAAATTCTCATTTGCCAATATTTAATCATTTGACAGTAGAAGGTTGTCTCTTCTTTCTCTAGCAATTAAACATGCTCATTGCCAGGAATGGACTGTGAATTTGGAGAAGCACCCAAGTGGTGCTGGTATATAGTTGCAAGGCATGGGCACTTCTCATATTCCTCTATTAAAACTGAATGTAAGGCCCTTTCCATAAAGTTCAAGTGGTATTACACCTTGCCTTAAATGGATTAGAATATTTGACAACCATGCTGAGATAAGGCCTATATTAAGTCCCACTCGGATATCAAAGATCTTTATCCTCATGCCACATTTGATTCTAAGGATGTTGTTGCTGTTATGGAAACTCACCGTCCTTGGAAAACTATGTGACTTGTTTTTAGAAATTGTTGTCATTGGCTCGACTGTGAAATTACTTTATAATCTTGAAAACAATTTTCAAATCCAACTGCATTTCAGAAGTATTAACATTGAATTGTATAATAATATTTAGAGTATTGTTAAAAGACAGTTTGCAACCTTCTTAATAGAAAGCTGACTTTATAAACATAATGGTACCACTCTATTTCTCTCAAATCTCTGCACCCAATTTGCTCACAGGGGGATAATTTTCTGTTTCTATAAGTCAAAAGACAGGACTTGATACAGAACAGTTTCACTGTTCAGTTAGTTAATCAAGAAAAATCACGGTAATAAAATAATAACACATATTCAAAGTCAAACATTTTACATATTCAGGAAAACATGGGGTTTCACACTGTTAAAAGACAGTATTGTCTTAAAAAATTGTAAAGGTTTTGCCATGAGGTTTAATTGTATGTTCGAAAAGATTTTTCACACTTAGGCCCCCAAGGGGCGATTCCATTTATGCTGTACTCATCTTGGCTGTCTTGCAAATTCACATGCTCGTACAGCCGGGAATGGAATGGAATTTTGGAGAAGCACACAAGTGTTCCTGGTATATAGTTGCAGTGCATTTGCTGTATGGGTCTTAGCTGTCATTTGAGCTGTAATGGCTTTCGTTTAGAGTGCACATTTCAGTTGGACAACTCATTCTCTAAGACATTTTATTTAAATGTAGATTCTAATTTACTTGACATTTTTTGAATAATTTACCCATCATAATAAATGTTCTCATTTAGCCAGGAAAAGACCATTGCTCCAGGCAAATTTTTTTTACTGTTCTCACTAGTGAAACAATGAAGTTTCAGCATGTTCCAAGTATAGTTATTCTTATATTGTCAACATTTAATTAACAATTAAGTTTTTTCATTAATTTAATTAATAAATGGTTCACTTCAGAATGTGTTTTTTTAGTCAGCATGTAGTCAAATTAAATATAAGGATTATGTTTGTCAAATGTGAAGCAACACTATGATTTACAAACACATTAACTGGTAATTGTAAAGTCAAACACAAATATGACATTTCAAACAAGATAAAAAACGTGATCTCAAAAGCAAACCGAAAGGCAGTTTGTTGATCAAACATAAATCCAATAGGCTAGATTTAAAACTTACACAAGTAACTTATTAGTCATTGGACCCTTTTTTATTTTTTTATGAAAGAGAAAGGCTGTTATTCTTTTCCCAAAATATATTGCACACAATTCACACTTGAAATTTCATTATCATATTGCAGTTTAAAAGCAACATTACAATTATCATATTGCTGTGGTTTCCTACACAGGCTAATTGTATGTGTTCCATCTACTACATTATTAACATGTATGCCACTTATTCTACCACGTAAAATCATTTATCTTGCGATAACGAAAGTAAAAAAAACAACAACAATCATACACAGAGAAGACCCTATGCTCCCCCATAAATTGGTTCTTTCTTAGTCACAAAGGACTTTTCAACCAGTTTTCTGCTTATAAGTAGGTCAAAGAAAGGAAAACAAGGCAGCCAGAGACTGCAACATCCCGCGACACCCCTGAATTCAAATTTTTACCCTGACCTACTTTCATAGGTCAGGGTCATTTAATAAAAGACCCATGATCCAACATGTAACTGGTGCATTCTATTTTTCATGAGGTTTCAGAGATGTGTACCTAAAAAGGTATAAATGTGAAAATGTGACCTTGACCTAGCTTTTCAAGGTCAAGGTCGTCATCTCATTTTCATCCCCTTTGCCGCCCGAGTAATGTGCTTTTTGTTTTATCTTTCTATGTGTCACTGCTCTGCACCAATTACAAGATTCTGTCCAAGGCTTTGGCTACCAGGCTGAGGGAAGCTATGGAGCAGGTCATCCACCGGGATCAAACCTACTGTGTGCCCGGCAGGTCCATGGCAGACAATGTCTACATAATTCGAGATGTTTTGGAGGTTTCCAGATCATTGGGTATAAGTACTGGTCTCGTTTCATTAGATCAGGAAAAGGCATTTGACCGTGTTGAGCACAGCTTCCTCTGGACAACTATGGAGAAGTTTGGGTTCAGCACCGAGTTTATTGCCAAGATTCAGGTGTTGTACAGTGACGTTGAAAATATACTGAAGTTTAAAGGCAGTTTGTGTGCCCCGTCAGGGTGCATCCGGGCATCCGGCAGGGCTGTGCTCTGTCTGGAATGCTCTATGCACTCTGTCTGGAAACTCTCCTCTGTAAAATCAGCAAAAGCATCGATGGTTTGATTTTACCTGGTGTTAGAGAGAGCATTCTTTTATCTGCCTATGCTGATGATGTTGTTGTTCTTATCAAAAACCAAAGGGATGTTGATGTTTTGGTGGGTTTGACAAACTCATTCAATGTTTTAACTGCTGCAAAAGTAAACTGGAACAAAAGTGAAGCCCTTGCTGTTGGTGAGTGGCATGGCAACCTCCCGGTTCTTCCTCAAAACTTGTGCTGGAAGACTGATGGTCTCAAATATCTCGGTGTTTACCTGGGAAATGAGACAACAACCAGGAAGAACTGGGAGGGCGTCATTGAAAAAATAGAAGTGAAACTTAAGAAATGGAAATGGTTGCTCCCCAGAATGTCGTACAGAGGTCGAGTTTTAGTGATAAACAACCTGGGGGCCTCACAGCTGTGGCACCGCTTGGCCTGTATGGACCCTCCATCAGGGTTTCTAGCCCAAATCCAGACCAAACTTGTTAACTTTTTCTGGGATGGGCTGCATTGGGTGCCTCAAGGAGTGTTGTTTTTATCAAGAGAGGATGGCGGACAGGGCCTCATCCACCTGGCTAGTAGAACAGCCACGTTCAGATTACAGTTCATCCATCAGTTTCTGACCGGACCAGCGGATCTGACGTGGAGAGAGGTGGCCAGCTGCATATTCAAACGTGTGAGTAACTTGGACCTGGATGCTGCACTATTTTTAATGGACTCTAAGTTTCTAAAGTTAAATGGTTTACCTCCATTTTATCATGGTGTTTTTAAGTCATGGGCCCTATTTAAAAGTAGCCCAGGAAAAAGCTCTGACTCTGTTCTGGTTACTGAAGGAACCACTAGTGCATGGAGCCAGGCTGGATGTCTGCAGTGGAGCCACACCTGGGCTGTCTGCAGCGCTTTGCAGAACCAGGACCAGGACCCTCCAGCAGCTGGTGGACAACGCTGGGCCAGCGTTGATGGATGCCCAGGCTGTGAGCTCTCAGCTGAACATCCAGTCCACCAGGGTGGGTCAGAGGGTGCTACAACTGTGGAGGCAAAGACTCTCCGGGAAGGAGAGAAGCCTCCTCCTGGACAGGGACTGTGCCGGACAGCAAAGATCCTTTCCCTGAGGTACTCCAACCCTGTTGGAGACCTGGAGGGTCCTCTCCTCGGAGATGAACGACAAATCAGCCTGCACACGGCCAACAAAAAAATACTGTACAAACAATGTGTAAAAGTAATCAACAAGAAAAGCCTGTATGACAGAGCACCCACTACCTGGGCCAACAGGATGACGGGAAATGGACCTGACCCACAGTGGAGACTTTTATACAAACCTCCCCTCAAGAAAAAAAACAGCCGACCTCCAGTGGAGGATTTTACGTGGTGCCATCGGTTCCAATGCTTTTATCTCTGTTTTTAACCCTGCGGTGTCCAGCCAGTGTCCCTTCTGTCCCCTTCGTGAAACAGTCTTTCATGCTTTCAGTGAGTGTGGGAGACTTGCAGTGCTCTTCACTCTTCTAACGAATGTTTTAATTTGTTCAGTGAAAATTTTAGTATCAGGAAATTCATCTATGGTGCTGGGTACAATAAATCGAATCAGAGAAAGTGGCAGCTTTTAAATTTTATTTCTGGAGAGGCAAAGCTCACAATTTATGTGACCAGGAAGAGGAGAATTGAAAACAAAACTGTTCAAGAAGCAGCTACTGTTTTTTGCGGTAACATCAGATGTCGCTTAAAACTAGAATTTGGTTTCTATAAAATGACAAAAGACCTGAATAACTTTAGGAACATCTGGTGTTACAAAAATGTCCTATGCACTTTAGTTGATGACCACCTCACTTTTGCAAACTTCCTGATAAAATGCACTAATTTTTAAATTGTATTTCCTTTTGTTTATTGGTGTTTAGTGTTTTTGAAGTTTCATCTAATGAAAAATTGAAAAATGTTCTAAATGTTCTGAATGTGATTGAAGTTTTTTTTTTTTGCAAAAAATCTTCTTCTGAAGCACTTTAAGTGCTTTCATCTAATGTAAAATTGTAAAATGTTTGAATGTGATTAAAGTGTTTTTGCAAAGAAAAACAAAAATCTATCTGTTTAGATATTTGGTGGACGGACGCACGAGCACACCAACACTGACAATTGCAATACGTGACGTCTCCACGTTACGTAAGTTCTGTGACGAAGGCGGAAGTGTGCTTTACGACAACACGCTTTTTGAAACCCACAAGCTAGTGTTAGCAACATCTAACGTAATTGTGTATCTCGGATAGTTATTTTCTGTAGGGAATAATGCTTTCGCAAGATGGAAAATCCGCTGTTCTGTTTGTAAGCTGCACCTTTCAGTATATTGTCAAATCTTATAGTTTATCGATTGCAAGTGTTACCCGGTTAACTTTTGTTTGCTACCATTAGCTTTGCTATGTTCAGGTATATCGTTGTTTAACTTAAATTGCTGTAAGGTACTTGAAGAGATTTATTGACTCACATGCCTCTCGCCTGAATCGTGGATTGCGTGTTAAAACCACGAAAATCATTGCAGGTCGTTAGCGTTTGTAACTGTTAGCTTGCTAATTATTTAGCTTGCTAACTTGCTGATGCACTAATTCACAGTATGTTAGCTTTAGCCAACTGAGCCCCTTCAAAAGTTATAAGTAATAAAATGTTTTGTTAACATGTTTTGTTCCGTGATTTTTATGTTCCATCAGGAGGATGATGATCTGCCATATGAAGAGGAGATTATCAGAAATCCTTATTCGGTCAAGTGCTGGATGCGCTACATTGAGTTCAAGCAGAACGGACAAAAATCCACCCTTAACATGATATATGAGCGGGCTCTGAAAGAGCTGCCTGGCAGGTAAAACATTTGATGCAAACATTCCATGGTCACTTTTCACTATTCTCGGAATCACTTTTGTTATTGTCCTGAAAAAGGCTGTAGACCCCACCTAAATTATTTTATACAGATGTACTTTTTTTAAAATAAAGGTGTATGAAAAGTCCTCAGTGATGAAGAAGTAATTAGCATTGCCGTGTAGATTTGGATTACTTCAAGATAGGAAAATGAGGTTCAATATTTGTCGTCAACTACTGTTTACTAATGGACTTTTTTTTTTTTAACAGCTATAAATTGTGGTACAACTATCTGAGAGAGAGACGAAAACAAGTCAAAGGAAAATGTATCACTGAACCAGGCTATGAAGAAGTCAATAATTGCCATGAAAGGGCATTGGTTTTCATGCATAAGGTAATATTTGTTATAGAACTCAGTACTGAATCACAGATAGCTATGTAAGTTGCACTCAAAAATATCAATTTGTTTTTCTCTAAACTAGATGCCAAGAATATGGCTTGATTACTGCCAGTTCCTTGTGTCTCAAACCAAGATCACAAGAAGTCGGCAAACATTTGACCGTGCCCTCAGAGCTCTCCCCGTTACTCAGCATCCACGCATCTGGCCTTTGTATCTTGGCTTTGTTCGGAAACTAGCTCTTCCTGAGACAGCAATCCGGGTGTATCGCAGATATCTTAAGGTGAGAGCATAGTACATAGTCTACTTCTATACAGCAGCTTAGTTAAAGACAACACTAAAGGATGCTTCTAGTAAGGGCTTCATGATTCTGAAAATTCAAGATTTCTTTTTTTATGTTTTCATGCTTAGAATTAGTATCATTAATTTCTGACGTGGGCACCCCCAAATCTAAATGTTTAATATGTTTTGACCACAACTATCTCATTCATTTAATGTTGCTGTCTCGTGCGAAATGTTTTTACTGCCAATTTAAAAAACTATTTTTTGGTTAAATTACAAAGGAAAGCTGATATGAAAATTTAGATGAAGTTATTTTCATCAGTGGAAATGTGGGTAATTTATGCTCTCTTTTGTATGATATAGCTTTCTCCAGAGAATACAGAGGAATACATAGACTACTTGCGGTCTGTTGGTCGTTTGGATGAAGCTGCTGTACGATTAGCAGCTCTTGTCAATGATGAAAGCTTTGTGTCCAAAGAAGGAAAGTCTAACTATCAAGTAAGATTTCATTGTCTTCCTCCCCATCTCCAAATGGGCTTCCTATGTTTTTATTTTTTTTAAAGTGATCAAGAAAATTGATAAATATTGTGTCACCCTGTGCATTAACTTTTTGGGCAGCTGTGGCATGAGCTTTGCGACCTGATCTCCCAGAACCCTGATAAGGTGACCTCTCTGAACGTAGGAGCCATTATTCGAGGAGGCCTCACCCGCTTCACGGACCAACTTGGAAAACTGTGGTGCTCCTTGGCTGACTATTATATCAGGAGTGGCCACTTTGAGAAGGTCTTTTTTCTCTAAATCATTCATTGCTCATGCATATGATAAAGCACATAACATTGAAAGCTCTTTTTTTAAATGCTCCTCTGCTTGCTTTTTGGTTATTTAGTCCCATACAATTGTATTAATAATCATGTACCTGCGTCTGTTTTACCTTTTCAGGCCCGTGATGTATATGAGGAGGCCATTCTTACCGTGGTAACAGTAAGGGATTTCACCCAAGTGTTTGATAGTTATGCTCAGTTTGAGGAAAGCATGATTGCAGCAAAAATGGAGACCACTGCTGAGATGGGGCAGGATGAAGATGGTATGTGTGCATTGATTAGTATTGGCAAGAATATTCACATTGTCTTCTGCTGATATGCATGTATCACTCTTTGTCCCCATCTACCCAGATGATGTAGACTTGGAACTTAGACTGGCCCGCTTTGAGCAGCTAATAGCCCGTAGGCCCCTCCTATTGAACAGTGTCCTGTTGCGACAGAATCCTCATAATGTACATGAGTGGCAAAAACGAGTAAAACTGTACGAGGGCAATCCAAGACAGGTGAGTGTTTGGTGCTTTTTTAGTTTTTGTTTTACTCATTTATTTCCACACAAGCTGCACACACACCCCGTGGTTGGTAAAACTTTAACCAACCTCTTTGTCTCAATTCTGTGCAATCCTATGCAGATCATCAACACATACACTGAGGCGGTCCAGACTGTGGATCCCATGAAGGCCACAGGGAAGCCTCATTCTCTCTGGGTTTCTTTTGCTAAATTCTATGAGGAAAATGAACAACTGGATGATGTAAGTCACTAAGGTCTTGCCATGGGGATTGTGGAAACTGCAATTCAGGTCACATGCTATTCCTATTCTTGACATATTTGAATTTAACTGACTGTTGCACAGGCCAGGACAATTTTTGACAAAGCTACCAAGGTAAACTACAAACAAGTGGATGATCTTGCTGCAGTGTGGTGCGAATATGGAGAGATGGAGCTGCGTCATGAGAACTATGAACAGGCACTACATATATTGAGGGTAAGATAACTAACCTGCAGTTATAATTACAGCTGTAGTGAAGTGGTTACCCCATCTGCTTTAGAAGTTTGGCAGCACCTACTGGCTGGGCTGAGAAACTGCAGCAGCATTGGTAAAATTGGTCTTACTGTGCATGTTTCTGACAATGTTTCTTTTACTGAGAGTTTATTAATGATATTTTTTAAAACTTAACATTTAGTAACTGATACAGTAGTCCATAAGATGCAAGGCTGCATATTATAATAGTGTTCAGTATAGAAAGCCGGTAATAGGATAAAATATCGGCTTTGTTGTTGACTAGCGAAAACATGTCTATTGTTTTTTTTTTTTTTACCTTTACACTGTTTTGGGGGAAACAGTTGTGTATTCCACCTACTTTAAACAGTTATATTGTGACATTATGCCTGCATTTCTTATTATTTGCACTTCTTATTAATCCTGCATATTTTCTGCATACTTCAGCAAAAGACAATCATGAGGAAAGCAAAAATAATTTGCCTCTCCATGAGACTCTAGAGAGATAAATATATGTGTGTGTGTGTATATGATATATGTAGAGCTATAATCTTTGAATATAAATGGTTTTTTTAAAAATTATTTTTGACCTTAATATAGAAAGCTACAGCCATCCCCTCTAAGAAAGCTGAGTACTTTGATGCATCTGAGCCAGTCCAGAACAGAGTCTACAAGTCTTTAAAGGTTTGGTCCATGTTGGCAGACTTGGAGGAGAGCCTTGGCACTTTCCAGGTATGACCATGTTATTGTATTTTTTTTCTAACATATGAACCAAAGATGTTCTGGTTGTACACCACATATATTGCGGATAAACTTTCAGTTTTTTAAAAATCCTTTTGTTTTTTTATTGTCTTTGTCAATTATTATCTGTGGGATGTATATGTATAATTTTTCTTGCACTTATTTTTTTTTGTCCTAGTCTACAAAAGCAGTGTATGACCGGATTATAGACCTCCGCATTGCCACACCACAGATTATTATCAATTATGCCATGTTTCTCGAGGAGCACAACTACTTCGAGGAAAGCTTCAAAGTAATAAGACTGAACTTATTTGCTAAACCACAATCAAAGTTTAACATGTATTATTGCTTTGAGTAATAATAGTAACAAATTTATTGTTTGCCAATACCTGTTTAGGCATATGAGCGTGGTATCGCTCTCTTCAGGTGGCCAAATGTTTATGACATCTGGAACACCTACCTCACTAAGTTCATTGATCGTTACGGGGGTAAGAAGCTGGAGAGAGCTAGAGATTTATTTGAACAAGCCCTGGATGGCTGTCCTGCAAAGTTTGCCAAGAGTAAGTAGCATAATGTTATTCAAAAATATTTTGTATACTGCACACCCCTAACTGTTTCTTCTTTCTACCTTCGATCACTGAATATAATGCTCTTTCTTTCTATTCAGCCATTTACTTGCTGTACGCTAAATTGGAAGAGGGATATGGATTGGCTCGACATGCCATGGCTGTCTATGAAAGAGCAACGCAGGCAGTAGAAACTGAGGAGAGACATCACATGTTCAATATCTACATCAAGAGAGCAGCTGAAATATATGGAGTTACATATACCAGGGCAATCTACCAGAAAGCTATTGAGGTACATGGTAAAAATTTTGTTGACACCATTATTATGTCTGTGAAAAATCTAAAACCACTTTTTTGGTTTGACTGTTTACATCATTCTAGTGCAGCACTCTAGCTACATTTTATTTATATTTCAGGTGATTCTGTACATTTTGCATCTTTTTCATAGCACATATCCAGAACAATATTTATTACCAGTACTCCAGGCTCATGCAATGCATAAACAATATGTTGATACCTTCACTAATGTGTGGGCTACTTTGTTGTCCAATTCTGGGGAGATGATGGAGGAATATCATGGGCAGATGACTTTTATTTCTTAAATTAATGAATTGACCTCCATGCTAGAATCTAAGTTGTCACATGGTTCTTATCCAGGTCCTTCCTGATGAGCATGCGAGGGACATGTGTTTGCGGTTTTCTGACATGGAGAGTAAACTGGGGGAGATTGATCGAGCCAGAGCAATCTACTCATACTGTTCCCAGATTTGTGATCCCAGGGTGAGACTATCACTTCCTGTGATTCCCTGTATTAGCACAAAAATGTATCTTTTATTATAAGTGACATGCACATGCTATATCCTCTCTCTTTGTGCTTATGATATTCACATTTCAGGTTACTGCTCATTTCTGGCAGACCTGGAAAGAATTTGAGATACGTCATGGAAATGAGGACACTATTAGAGAAATGCTGAGGATCAAACGCAGTGTCCAGGCCACATACAACACCCAAGTCAACTTTATGTCCTCTCAGATGTTGAAGGCCACAACAAGCTCCACAGGCACTGGTAAGAAAGCTTGCAGTAACTACCATATTTTTTTTGTCCTGAATAGTACGTCCTGAGGTGGTGAAGTGAAGAGTTTGGGCTTTACAGGATAGTCTGTGGTTGTCATAAAACTCGGACTGCAAAGGCAAGACCTGTTTTACCCGTAATTGGGACGAGGCTGGGCCTTATATTATTGGTTCTTCCCATATTTCTGTCACATTTATTTTTTGGAGAGAAATTTGAATCTTCTTACACATTTTTTAATATCAATCTAAACTGGCAGTTTTTGTCAAATGCTTTTCAATGTTTCCCATCTTTTTACACCAAACAACAAGTACTGAAGTGGTGCTTTTATTGTTGTTATTTGATATTTTCCATCTCCATGGCTACAAGTGATTTTGTCTCAGATGAGACAGTACAATCTCTCTGTTGGTAAAAAAAAAAAAAGTGAGGATACTAATTGAAAGAAATTAATTTCTTTCTAAATTGGTAGATGCTTTCAGTTGCACTTTTCTATGAAGCATATTTGTGACAAACAGGGTGTATTTTTCTTGCTTAATTAAGGAGGATGTTCCTGAAAAGACATTGTTTGGATAGTAGTCTGTGTTTCTCCAAATGTGTCATTTAACACTGATGGTCCTGTTTTACTTAGAGAGCACATTGTCAATAATTACTACAAACAGTTTTCAATATGGACTCATCAGAAGACAATACTCTTTTTCACTTATTTTCATAGTGCATTTCAGATTTTTAGGTGGCATAAATGGATGTTCTGAAGCTTTTCTAGGAGTCTTAACTTACGCTTGTAGATATACTGTAGTGGTGAACTGTTTTTCCACAGTGATTTTTCAGTCTTTGTGAGCAGTCATGATGATTTTTACTGAAGTCCTGCCTGTAGGATCACCACAATTCAATCAATTGGCTTTCAGCCTTCTCCCTGAAGAGCAGCTAGATACAGGTTCTCTGAATTTTTAAAATTATGGTCTCAAATTCTTTTTTTATTGAGATTGCCTTAAACACCTGGATTCCTTGCTCCCAAACTTTTTAAAAGTCCTTTGAAAAACTGGCCCCTTGAAAGCCCAACCACAATGCTTTTGTCTGACACTGTTAAATCCTTTTAACTGTGGGACATCTCAAGTACGTTCTAACTTGATTGTTTGCATCAGATTGAGAAAATGAAAATATTTGCAATAGTACATAAAGTTGATGAGCTAAAACATTGAATGTTATTTTATTCTTCCAAAATAGTATGTTATAGCTTATTAGGGAATTATTACATTCCTGCTTTGTTTGAAAAAGTATACCAATATTCTATTCAATAGCAATGATATTGGTCATGATGCTATATATGTGTTTACAGTCCTGAAATTACCTCAGAACTGAAGGAATATAAATGCACTAATATATTTTTGCTATTTGTGTCCAGTGTCGGATCTTGCTCCAGGCCAAGTGGGAATTGATGACATGAAGATATTGGAGCAGAAAGCTCAGCAGCTTGCTGCAGAAGCTGAGCAGGACAAACCCAAGCCCAAAGAAAAGATTCTCTTTGTCAGGTTTGTCTAATTTTTAATTCCCGAGTCAGGTGTCCCTCAAAATGTATATGAAATTGGACTAGATCTTCAAAAGGAAATGGACATAAATGAGATGTACAGTAATTATTTTTCTTTCCATGTGCAGGAGTGACACCTCTAGAAGTGAGTTGGCTGAGCTTTCTAAACAAGCCAATCCTGATGAAATTGATATAGATGATGAGTCTGGGGATGAAGATGATGAAAATCAGGGTCCACCTGGTGAGAGACAGATCTTTGCTTAAATAAGGCTCAAAAAATGTTTTATTCATGAACATTGTACTAATTATTTTATCTTCCGACTTAACAGAGGTGCAGCTTGAACAGAAGAGCGTCCCAACAGCTGTCTTTGGGGGGCTTAAAGATGACTGATCCCCTTCACTGAACTTTTCTTCCTGTTTGTCTCGTAAACATTGAATAGGCTGTACTTTTTTTTCAAAATATTCAATTGTATCCACTTAACTTTGAAAGAATGTAACATGTATTAAAACAGAATACCAGCATTTTTACCTTCTATGTACTTTGTTTGGGAATTTGTAGTGCAGTATGCGTGACCTCATTGGTACTGGCAATGAGGTGTCATTTTTTGTTATTAAATTTTAGTATGTTGTTACGTGGCATATGTAACTGAAGTCTAGTGTAGTTTGACTAGGTTACCTTGAAGAGTCAACAGTGACAATACTTGTGGACATCCGATAAATGATTATACTTTGAAAGGAAGTTCTGCACACAACATGGAAGAATCTTAGTTTCAAAGTAAGTGGGGCTGAGCACGTACATTGTATGCTTGAGGCTCATTTGTTAGGCGGATGCAGCATGCAACCTACTGTATATCATACATTCATACATATACTTATGTCACCAATCACCGGAGTGCTTTAAAAAAAAATTAAAACATCCTAATTTAATTAAAGGTGACTTTGTAAGAGTTTCTAATTTTTCTTTCCTTTTCATTTGTTTTTGTCTTTGTATAGAAGTCTGAAATTTCATGCTTTCTTGATGATTTGAAGGAATGTACAGTAACTAATATCTGGCTTGTTCAATGTGCTTATTGGTGTATATTTGTACTACACAATTTGACTTCTTAATAGGGAGGTCATGTTCATAATCACATTTTTATTTTTAATACGAAATTAGGCTTTTTGTAGACTTTTAAATCACTGTTTTTTTTACGATTATGCTATTACTGTTGAGGAACAAATTGTAACTGGCTTTATTATACACAGAAAAATGTCTGCACCTTTTTTTCTATTCCCACTTCACAAAACTTATGGTGTGTTGGAATGGTGCATTTCTGTGGATGTCCTTTGAAAGAGTAATAATAAAATTTTACTTGTTTAATGCAATAACTAATTTGATGTTACATCTAACGGGAAAGATGGACAAGAGCTTGTTTTCATTTTCAAGTTAGCCTTTAAAAAACACAATTTACAAGTTACATATGGTGCTAGATGACTTGCAATATATTTAGACGGCACTAAAAATCAAAGTGAAGCACGTTCAGCCTGGGTTTTATTAGAATGTTACGTATTTGTATTTTGGTGTTTAAAGGAAGGTGTACATATTTATTGTCACCCTTTTTTTCAAATGTACTGGAAAGACAAGAAAATTGTTACTTTCATGAGTAGATTAAAATAGCTCAGAGGTAATGCTCTTAGAAAGCTATCGCATTAGGAGTGCTCTTATAACTTTGAGCAGTATCATGTGATGAGGTTATGTAGAGACCTGTGTTTTTCTTTCTCTGGATGCTGCTGCTGAAAGCGACTTGGAGAAAATTTGTGAATAATATGTATGGGATCACAATCATCATTAGAAGCTACCAACTGTATTTTTACCCAACTATACTTTGTCTTTATATTAACAGACAGCTAGTATGTGTAACCTACTCTTGGTAGTCTTTTTACATACCGCTCTATTGGCTGCTGAGTTGTTAGGCATACAGAAAAATACATGCAGGCGGCTTTGTAACTTTAATAGTAGTTATGTTGTTTATTGGGAAGATAACAGGAATAGTTCTTACCTAAGTAAATCCTTGTGGCCATCATATGAGATGCTTTTCTACCCATTGAGCTCAGTGAGAGGACTAATAAGCATTTTAACCTCTGCTTTTAATAATATACATTACATGTTGATTTCTTTAATGCTTTAATATTTTTGATATTTTATAATTTTTTTAAGTTTACCTTATATATATATATATATTATATAAAGTATTGTTAGTTTTATTTATGGTACTGAATGTATCTTTAGATAATACTTACCTGTTTAATGATTTCCATCGAATGGGGTCCCTCAGGCTGTCATGTGTGTGTGACCAAGCAGATAAACCTGTAGCACAAGTCACACCACACCTCTACCTGCTGTCTTTGCTGACACAGCGAGGTCCCGCCCTCAAAGCTCAAACTCGATGTCTATTGGATGTCGAGAAGCGCGAGTCATAGTCGTGTGGAGCACCTTGTAGTCAGTCATAGCTGGGATTCTCAATGGAGCTACGTACGGTGAACAGACAGCCTAGCAATGCGGACGAGGAAGGGCAAAAACGAGGAAAATACTGTGTTTTTGCCTAACAGACCGGTGGGACAGGGTTTTTGGGGATCTTGATGCGTAATTTAAGAAGGATATCGTCTTTCAACCACACAGAAGAGGACATTTAACCACTTGGAAGCAGCTTCGGACTGGTTATTTTCCTAACTATCCCGTCTTCCCATCCCCAGCGCTCTTGTGGAATAGTTATTTAAAATAATGATTGCTTGAATTTTTTTGTGCTGTCTAGTAGCCTTTCTTAGCCTGCAATCCTTCCTTTTTGAGGCAGAAGCGCTATGGTGGACTCCCCCAGCATGAAGAAGACTTTTGTGGTCCCAGACATAAAGCCATTGGATTTGTATGACTGTACTAAAGCAAAAATATGCGCAAGTGTTGGTTGGCTGTTGGCAAAATCCTACGGCAGCACAGGTAGGTTTATATTGAAGCTACAGGCCGTATGATTTATAATGTTGTTGGGATGGGTCGTTTCTGTATCCTTTTGTTGTCCGCAATATGTTTATATCCTATCCGGCTATGTATCGAAGAGCACAGGCATGACGGGTAACTAGTGTGTGTATAGCTCAGCGATTCTCGCCACAAAGAGCAGCAAATGAAAAGGGGACCACACACGGTTTGCATTTTTTGACACATGTCATTTGTTGTCCCTCAATGTGTGGCTACATTTTCCTTGTGTGCTTGTGCCTGAGAAACAGGCCGCCTCACTAGGCCTAGTTTAGGCAAACCAATTTTGTCGTATTTCCAGCCGCCAGACTTCCAGGATATGTTTTTAATCCGGTTACACAGGCATGGCATGTACGGCATAGATGACTTCCAGTACCGTCCTTCACTCTGACGACAGCCGACACTAACCAGGGAACACCACCCCTCTTCCGCAGTTTACAATCGTTAATTGCATTAATTGTTTTGGGATTTCTTCCAATGTCATTAGTTCACAATTCTCAAGAGACGTTCTAGGGCAACAGTCCCCTATAATGAAAAAAACTCATCACAATAAGAAAATGGGATTTCTATATAGAATACGGCACCTTTCACACCGGTTTTCACTTGTGCTGATGAAGACACATCAGAATCACACCAAACGTGATGCTGAGGTAATAACATGACGCTTGGACATGAAGTCTAGGCTATCTGGATAACATTTCTCAAAGAAAACCACCAAAAGACAATGTTTAAGACATTCTTCTATTTCATCAAAATGTCAACATTGAGCCTATTCATAATCAAATAACTGGGTTCTATTTTTCTAATAAACCTGTTTACCAAAACGAATAACTCAATCATTTTTCTTTATGTGCTGTGCATGAATCCACAAACTTGGGGGGGCAAGGATTTAATGCAGACATCAGAGTTATGAGTTGAACTCAGTTTTACTTGAACAACCTGACTTCAGTTTGTATTTTACACAATCGAAGGCCAACCTTAGGGCCAGGACTAAAGGCAGACACAGTATACTCTGCTTAAGACCTCAGTCATTACGTCCTCTAGTCAAACACACACTTCATATGACATTAAAGTAATAGAAAGTCTAGGTTTGTGTGGTTTATAGTCTTCGTCGTAGTCAATTCATTTGTCATGCTTTGAAGGTCCTGCATATCAAGATGACATCATGAAATCCTTTCCCAAGTCTATAAAATAGACTTTCTTGCTGGTGTACATTGTACACATCTCTAGTCTATATTTAGACAGGAATGTGTTGGAAAGGTAGTTACCGGTAATTGTAGTAGTAAGTCTAACAAAATAAAGAACTTAATACTAAAACAAAACTTAAGTCTCATGTAAATGACTTTTAATTCATGTGCGATTGTGATAATGCAAACTGTCCTTAAAAGTTTGAACCATAGTACCTACCGGTATGTGTTTTCATCTCTGTACTCTTGTAGGTGTGAAAATTATTGCAGTAATGAGTAGTTTGAAATATAAGACTTGAAAGATGAAAAGATCAGCCGTAATCATTTCCTCATCACCTTTTAGACTAGAAAAAAGTGGCACAGGAAAACATTCCAGGATTATCTTTGAGTTTTCCGATAATGTGCTGTTTGATGTGTAAGGTAACATTTTTGGAATTTCATAATAGCATTATGGAACTCACCAGCCTAGACTCTCATCATTACAAAGTAATTTGGTGCCTGGGATATACCAACAACTTGTCTTTTGGCACAAATAGGCCCAAAATTTTCATTACTGTAGTTTTTTTGGGGCCATGGTTGACTGAGAAACATGTAGCGCCAGATAATTTTTGAAAACCTAGCATATTTTTATTTTCAGCTTTTATGGAGCATATACTAATTTTTTTTGTAGAGGTGAAAATCTAGGACTCCCAGAGGTGGTCCACAGCAGTGATTACATGATTTTCACTGTCAAAATGAATAGTGCGTACGACCTTCTTCATCTTGTAGAAGAAATAGTGTAATCAATCTATAAATAACAAAATTTCCACTAAACTCTGAGTCAATAAAAATGTACATAGTCTGTATTTGAACATGGGTTACAATATGCTTTACACAAAACAAGAACAAACTGCTTTACGTAAAATGAGAGACAACACAATTTACATAAGCTAAACAGAATATTGCAACACTTGCCATGTGCATATAGATTAAAATATATACAAGTGCAATACATTACAAATACAGTGGTACAGCCCTGTTTAAATGTGGAAGTTTTGGTCATCAGTCTCTTCAGTAATATTGTATAGCAGTGAAACAAGCCATTTTGTGTCTGTATGTTTCAAACATGTATTTCTTTTTGTATTTTACAACTACTTTCAAAACTCCCTGTGGATCTGACTTAAGTTCTTTTGAAGCAAATGCTCAGTCTTCACTAATGATATGTGTCTGTTGAGTAAATAAAGGATAAGGACCTGAAGAGGTGTTGTTTGCATCCAGTGTTGACTCAAAAGGTAGCGCGTCCAACTAGTATACTGCATTAAACTCTTACTGGAGGATGCCTTTTGATAGAGCTGTACTTTATGTTTAAAGATATTGCCATATTTTATAAGACAAGACAAGTCATTTGCCACACCTCAGTGTGAGCTTAAAAACACTTGGCAACTAATCAGTAGTTGGCGTCTAACTTGAAGACACTTGAAAAGAGATGCTCATACTTAAATACATTATGCACACTTTGTAACGATTATCAGTTTGTAATCTTATGCATGTATATTACTAGCTTTTCATGTTGTATTGAAGTACCGTATAGGGAAGAAAAGTGTCACCAAAATTTTTTGATTGGGCAGGTATGAGCTCTTATGGATGGCAGTGTCTACTGTAGTCTTGAAATTCCTGCTGTTATGCTTACCTTGCACACCTCTGCAAACCTGTGTTGTAATTAATTGTATAACCTCCCTGACTGTTTTGATTTTGCAGTCCATCAGGTTTTACAAGATGTTGTGCTGTGTTATTAATAGCAAAGTACTTATGTTCAGTTACTGTGACAACATTTTGTAAATCTTACACTGATTAGTCCACTTCAATGTAAAATGAGAAGGAGTGGGTAGTGAGCCCTTCTTTAAGCCCCCACCCCCAACAATGTGGTGATGTTTTCTTGTGCCTGTTGATTAATGTCTGCTTGTTCGGCACGACCTGTGACATGACGAGGACAATTACTAGATTGAAAAGGTGCAAGGTAGCACAAGCATCCCACTTTACATTTTAGTAGCAAAAACTTTGTGATTTCCTGATAATGATGACGATGATAATGTGACACTGCTATTGAGAAAAGCTGTTTGATTTACTACTACTCAAGAATAGAAGAGCTCAGAGTCAACAATTTCACAGGGCACCTGAAGATAAAGATTAAGCCCTTTGGTTAAACTGTTATGGACAAATGTCTGCCTTGACCTTTCTGAAAAGCAGTCCTCCACTAGTAGATAAGCACTGACCCTTTGAACTATGAAAATGACTGATAGGTTGTTTCACTAATTTATACGAACCCACAAACTTATTTGTAATCTAAATTTTTCTCCTGAAGACAATGATGTCAGTGCTATGGAGGAATCAAATTCCATATTGTTTTGTTTTTGATGTGCTCTAGTTTTACCTTGCTCATTCTATGTTGCAACTGATCCTTTTAGTTTTTTAACATTAAGTGTACCCTTATCCTTTGAATTTGACCGTTTATTTTTTGGAGGATTGTGCTGTAATTAGCAACCTCAAATTTTTTAACACATTTCCACGATATGTATAACACACAAACTCTTCATAGCTAGGCCACCTCATAGGGAAATGATTCTCATATCGATCTCCCTGATCTTACTGAGTAGAAGCATTTGCATCCTGCTTTGCCTTCTGGGAATGTTTTAAGACATGTTATCGTGGCAAGGCTTTTCTACCCATTTTGGTGCTTGTCTCACAGTGTTAATAGTGCTACGGAAAGCATTATTGTTTTTTACACAGGAGTATATTTACAACAAACTGGACCATTTAGTATGACTGACAACATTGTCTCACCAAAGTCATGACGGAATGAGAGACCAAAAAGATTGCATTGACTAATCTTTTGAGTTTGGGTGTATTGTTCTGTTATCTGAAGTCAGTGGTTCGATTACATGAGTTTATAATGATAAAACATAGTGACACCACCTTTGAAATAACCCTGAGGCAAGAATGACATGTATAGGGTTCTCCTTTCTCTTCTCAGGGAGACAACTGGTATTTCAGCATTTCAACTCTTTTCATTCCCCAAGGGTCCTCTAAAATGTTTGCTACAAGTTTTGTTTTCATACAGAGAAACCTTTTTCCACAAAGACTGTTTCTACATTGCTTTGAAATATTATTGTGCATGGTTTTTTCTGTTTTTGTATGTGTCTGTTATGAAATTGTGTTGAATCCTCAAAACTGAATGTTCAACAAAGGCAACCTCACCAATAGCAGATTACGGCAAAATCGAAAGAAATTCCTGACAAGGTGAGAGAGATGACTTAAAAAACTAGACTGGGAAGGATTGTAAAGCTCTTCCTAATACTCAGGGACTCTACAGACCTTGAGTGAGACACATTATCTACAAATGGAGAGGACTTAAAACAAGAGTGAGCATTCCCAGAAGTGGCCAAACTTTCAAAACTTCGACCACAGCAAAGGTTCATTCAGGAAGTCCAAGAAAACATTAAAGCACTTGCAGGCCTCTTTCACCTCAATAAAAGTCAGTGCTCATGGGTCCAGTATTCCAAAGACAATTGGCAAAATGGCATCAATGGTTGTGTGGCGTGGTCTAGGGAAAAATATTTTATGGACCAATGAGCAGAGAGTTGAGCTGACTATCAGAATAAGGGGTACCGTTACATCAGTGCGTCAGTAAAACACAACATTCTATGATAAACACTATGGCATGTTCAAACATGGAGGTAGCAGTGAAAGACCTGGGGGATACTTTTGCTGCTTATGCCAGGACAACCTGCAATAATTGAAGGAAGCATGCATTTTGCTTTTTATGAGATAATTCTGAACATGTCAGTTCCTCAGGTCAGGTGAAGCTCAAGCGGGACTTGACCAAGGCAAGAAAATGATCCCATGCATAAAAGTTGTTCCTCATATGAATAGCCCAAAGGAAAACATTTTTTATGGCCTTGTCAAAATTCATACCTGAACCCCTTTGTACTTCTGTGGTAGGAACTGAAAATAGTGACAAAGCCTACTGACAAAGCCCCCAATGTGACAGCACTAAAGCAGTTCTAGAAGAGCAGAGTGGGACAAAACTCCACTGGTGATGTCAGAGACTGAGCTTAAACTAGTCTGTTATATTAAGTTGTAGGGATAAATACCTTTTCATGTTGGTGATTAGCTATCAAGTATTTGCCTGATTAAATAGCATTATCATTTATTTTGCATTTTGTGCTAATTCAGTTTTCAAGGACAAATATTTTTTCGCAGCATTGTAATCTAGTGTTTATCAGAATAACACTATACAGCCTTAATGTATTTAGTGTTGATTTTTGCACATGAAAGTTCTGCTGAGGGTGGTAGGTAATACAGTATACACACACACACACACACACACACACACACACACACACACACACACACACACACACACACTGTATCTACTTTTTTTTTTTAATCCCAGAAGACATTTCTTGTTCTCAAAGTCACATCACATTCTTTCTGATCTGATCTGAACTTTTTTAGATGGTGGTGGTTGTGATTCTAAATTTTAATATGAAATGTGCTTGTACTGTTATTAATTTTTTTTCTGTTGAAGGTAGTATACACCCTCACCAAAGTCTATATATCCATTCCCAAACTTCCTACATCTTGCTAAAGCAAAGTAAACACAAGGGCAGGTGGTGTATGTGAATGTTACAGCCTACACCAAGTTAATAATGCAGCTATAATGTTTATCAGAAAGTTCTGCAAAAAGGTGAAGACGAATGAGTGGCAGAGCATCTTGTAATCATCTTGTAATCTGTAGACTTCGACCTCTGAGCACACCGTGCCCCATGGTTGCTTTGCTTTTTCTCCTAAAGTCAGAACATTCAGAACATTGCCTTCTTTATGCAGTACATCTCCTTTATTGTTTGTTAAAGTTTGAATTCAACTCTGTAGAAGTAACAGTGTTCCAGGAACATTTCTAACTGTGTCTGCATGTTTTGTTTCTTTGTAGAAAATGTCCCAACAGAGCTGCGAGACCCCTTCTACTGTGACCAGTATGAGCAAGAGCATCTTAAGCCACCAGTCACGCGACTCCTGCAGTCCTCAGAGCTTTATTGCCGCACCTACAGCCTCTTACAGGGGGGCAGCAAAACCGAGGAACAGCCCAAAGATAATGCAGCCCTAGTGCAGCTCCTGACTCAAAGGGGCATAATCCACAATGATCAGGACATACCAGTGACTGATGCAGACCTTCGACATAAGCCCATCAAAATGGTAATTTTATGGTTTGTTTGTGTGAATAATATGTACATATACATCTGGGATCCATTTGTGTTGGTAATGGCCTCAAGGAGTATTTATACTGTATGTCATATTGGTAGTGTCTGGCACGCTGAGTGTAGACCTTCTGGCGAATTTGATGATATGTTATCCCGGAAGTCTGGTGAAAATCAGATGGGGTAGAAAGGGTTCCGTATGTTGATATTGTTATGTTTTTTTGCTTTGATTCAAGGGATTAAGGGACATAAAAACCCCTCTCTTTCAAACCTGCCCCTCCCCCCTTCTGGCCCCCAGTGATCTAAGAGGATGAGTGGATCCAGCTGTTTGGACTAGGGCCTTTCCACAAGGCAAAGAAGGGACACAGGGACAAAGAAGGTCTAGACTCAATAGTTGGTCCATACAATTTATGGAACAATGACTAAACAGCTCTGGTGAAACTTAAATACCCCGTAGAGAAAATACTTAGTGTAAGTGAGTCAAACTCAGAGAAACCGGTTTATCCTTTTAGCCCTTGACAATGAGAGTCTCTCTCTCTCTCTCTCTCTCTCTCTCTCTGTCTCTCTGTCTCTGTCTCTGTCTTTCTCACTCTCTCTCTGTCTCTCTCTCTCTCTCTCTCTCTCTCTCTCTCTCTCTCTCTCTCTAGTACACAAGAGAAATCTCAATACACCTGAAAATTAATGGACAACGAAAATTACTTGAAAATAAACAATCTTAATCTTTTACTGCTTTTCTACTTCAGTTCACAAAAGGGAAACTAGGTTAGTAATGTTCAGACAGAATCATTTTATATAAATTATTTCTTTCAACAGCCACCTTGATACACATGTATTCACTGGCTGTTTCTGAGAGGTAAACTGGGAGTCTCCTAGGACATGCAGGCTGTTGTTAAGAGGTGAATTCTGTTTGCTCCACCGTTGTCTATGGGTTACCGGAGCAGGTGTGGCACAGGTGCTTTTGTTGCTCTTATGCTAATTGTTTGCTTGAAATGATGTGTATGCATCAACGACATTTTCTAGATTTAATGCCAGAAACACATTTGTAGTAGCACCTGGTAAAATGGAAATGTTGGTGACTGTTATGTTGTGATATAGGCTATGACTATATACACCATATAATAAAACAAAAATAATGAGTAATAAGATAAAGTTTATGCTCAAATTTTACTTTGGAATCTACCAGACTTCATTTATGATTTGTATAAATACAAGTGAAACTCTAACCAGAGGGAGAAAGCTATTAAGGACAGTGGAAAGGATACTTTCAGTAGGGATTTTCTTCTTTTTCATTATTTCAGTAGTCTACTTGTGCTGCTGTTGCTTCCAAAAGTCAAAATCTAACAATGTGAATTTCAGAAGAATTTTTCACTTTTCAAATGCTATCTGTAGTGTCACATTCAATCTTGTCCTTGCACATAATGTCACAGTCTGCAAAATAAAGGTCTGTATATGCTCACATCTGCTCTTATTAGTGCAACAAAAGATTAATACTAGGTTTTATTTAAAATAAAACCTAGTCATAGTAATTTTGTCATAATTACTGCAGTTTTCCCGTAATGAAGTTACTAAAGCACAATGGTCTAGTGATGTAATAGATCTCTCAAACATGCTGAATGTGTGGTCATTTGCTTTTAGGCCTTTCAGGTTTTGTTGGTTCTTCAAAGCTAGATCTGAACATCTAAGTTTTAAATCTTTATCACTAAACTCATTTTGGCTGTTACTCTTCATGCCTCATGCTGTTTTTTGCTTTCATACATGGGAACTTCAGTTGCTTTTTGCTCCAAAGCTGATCTTGTCTGCTGCTGACTGGCACTGTGGCTACAGTGTGGCAAGCAAAGAAAAAGTGGGTCATGCTGCAGCAGCATTAGAAGGATGGAGCATCAGTGTGGGTCTTGGCCAGTAAACGGCTTTGGAGCAACAGCAGCAATCTGCTGCAGTACTGCTTGTATGCTTAAGCCTCAAATATATCTTTGGCAAACAAGAGGATAAGAAAGATTTCATATACATAAAAATGTGTTGTTCTGGTTCATGAGTTGCCAGAATCTTCTTACCTCTGTGCTTGGTCTGCGTTCACTTGCTGTTGAGGCATCACACGTCTTCTGACTTTGCTATTCATTTGAATACAGTTGTAGTATTTGGCTCAACTATTAATCCAGAGATGTGGGTTTATCCTAACCCTGAAAGATGCTGGCACTGGGTTTGGTTGCTGCGCCATTTTCAGTACTGAGCATCAATAACCTGCTTTTTTTTTGTTTTTTTTGTACACAACACTCTTTTCTATCATCTTAAGTGGGGCAAAAAATGACATCTATATCTCAGAAAGCACATTTAACTGAAAACATTGTGTGAAATTGTGACACAGTAATCATCGTCAACAAAGTTTGTGTTGCTCCAAGAATTATTTTCCTTTTATTGTTTCTAGAAGAACTTGAATTTGTGAATCAGTAGTTTTTTGTGTAAACAGATTGATCTGGAAACTCTAAAATGGTGTATCTCAGTAACACAACCTCACAAATAAGAGAATTAGTATTTATTTGCATTTCTTTTGATTTTAATATTTTGTTTTAATTATATAAATTCTATGTTGGTTAAGTCACCACTTCAGTTAGTTGTTGGGTGCTGATGCCTCTACGTTCGCCTCATTTGTGCACAGAATGAACGAAGCTCTTGAAACAGGTGAATGATGATGCTTCTGTAATTTATCTACAACTCAGCCTGTTCTAAAATTTGTAGCTTATATATGCATCTTTGTGTGTGTGTGTGTGTGTGTGTGTGTGTGTGTGTGTGTGTGTGTGTGTGTGTGTGTGTGTGTGTGTGTGTGTGTGTGTGCGTTGGTGTGTGTGCGCGTTGGTGTGTGTCCTGTTGGTAACTGTTCCTCTGCTCAACTCAGCCCAGATTAGAGATAATCTGCCATGCAGACTGAATCTCATCATCCATGAGTGGATGATGTGCCAGAAATGACTACTGACTCACTATTTTAACTCGTCACAACAACATCAACAATATACCAAGTTATTGTTGCTTTAGACAATGGAACAAGATCATAATTGTTCGTTTCAAACATACAGTATGTTTGAATGTATGGCTATGTATTTTTTAAACCAGAAAGGAATATTTGGTCTGACCGTGACAAAACAAGTCATGTAGCCATAATTCAGCTAACCCTGTTCCTGGTCCTCTGTTGATCTTAGATCAGCACTGACACTTTGTCTTAAATCATACTGCTGTGGTAGCAGGTTTCTGGTCAAGTGAGCATCCATCAGGGGCTTATTTGAAAATGGAGGTGACAGACCATCAGAAACAGTGACCATCATCTTGTACCATTTGCTCTGGTTTTGGCCTTTGCTGATTAAAGAAAAACTGATGTGTAGTAGTTATTATTTACCACATGTTAAGCAACTTTGATGTAAAACTATTCTGAACAATTTTTGCTGTTGTTTAAGCATACAGACCATATTAATATAATTGTTCAAACTGGCTGTGAGAGAACCTCTTGTGGAAAGTCCTAGTTGGGCCCCATATTTGCCTGATCCCCCTGTTTGTCTCCCCTTTTGTACGGGAGGGTAAGGGTTTGGATTAAGTCACATTTCGGGCATAATCACATTTCCCCTCATTATAATCTTACTTAATGATCTACAACATGCCTTTGAATTGTAGAAAAAGTAGAGCTTCCAAAAGATTTCATACTGACAAGCTCAGTTGAAAGGGCATTAATATTTTGTCTCATATCAGCTTGAGACATGTTGGATGTTTCCCAGCAAAAAAGCCAGGGCATGGAGCAATGCTGCAGTCAGGCTTATGTTGAGATGCATTGTGGGTCAGCTGGTAGGTTGTTATGGTGATTTGGCAGGTCCAATGCTGAGTGTTCATGAGTTTCTCCTCTATCCCCTCTCATTAGTGAGACTTGTGATTTAGCTTACCAAATACTTCAGGGCCTGCTATGCAAAATCAACCCCGTGTTCCCCTTGCATTCTGCATTTTTTGTCATGATTTGCATTCCACTTTCTCCTGTAAATAACTTTTCTAGTACGTGTTTACAATGTTTGTCCGTCTCGTTCATCCGCGTGCATTGCCAGTTTTTTACACACCCAGTGTCACATGGTCTCCTTTCATACAGTGACAGTAGTTCAAACCTAAGGTGACACTTGACTTTCAGGAGCAAAGCCATTTATTTGAAATATACTACTTACTGGCAGAATTTAAAAGATGATCTTTGGGGGATTGGGCGGAATGTGGGCGTGGCAGATGGGGGTTGGGGGTGTGGCAGGGGGGTGGTGTGGTGGGGGGCCTCCCGGCCCCTTGCCCTTTGGGCCAGTCCCGTGCGCCCTGGCGGTGGCGGCCGTTGCCTCCTTTGGGTCCCTGGATCTACGTGGTTCTCGGTGCCCCCGGTGGCTCTTCGGATGATGGCTTCTGGATGCTCCTGGCTGCCGGGGTTGGGAGTGCTCGGCTGGCCTGGCCCTGTTGAGTTCTGGTAGCCTATCTGGGTGTTGGCTTCATCACACATGTATGCTGGGTCAGGGTTTACCAGCTCCTGTCGAGTCCAATTACTGAGAACCATTGGGTCCCGTCAGAATGTGATGAGTCTCACATCAGTCATCACAATATTATGCCCTCTATCTTCCTCTTACACTGGTTTCTTCTGGTGGCCTATTCTATACTATCAGGACCTCCACTAATCTGATGTTTTGTAACATCTGTGTCGATCGAAATATCAGTTCTAAGAATAAAACAGCCTAAACCTTTTTCACTCCAACAGCACTGCCTGTCTATCCACTACCTTGTTTGTGTTTTCTCTCCCTGTCTCCTTTTGCTTTCCCCCTTAACTCACAGGGGTGCAGCACTTCCCTCTCTGGCTCACAATAGGAAATTCTAATAAAGACTGACAATTTAGTTCCCAGAGAGGAGTGGTGACGGTCACATGCACGCATTAAATTGTATAAAAGATTTTGCTGAAAGACTAAAATAAGCATTGATCTCATAAAAGGTTGACCCCCTTTTATGGGGTTAAACTATGAGAATACATGCAGACAAAAAAAAAAAAGATGCTCAATCTCAAAACACAACTGGCTGAAAATAGGTATCATAAAATTAATAACCTTTTCCCAATATTAGTATTTAATATTCCGTCTCTTTTATGGAGGAAAATCAAAGGTTATACAGTGTAACAGCTGTGCCATAAATTCTGCTTTAACTAGGACATTTTTCTGTTTTTTGATTAATGTATGGAGTTTTATTGTTTTGGTTAACTAAACTGACATATGTAAGGGGAAGGAAAACACTGTTCAGTTTTCAAGCATTTGGTTACGTGAACATTCTGATAAAATTTAAAAATGACTATAATAAGTTTATGCTCCTGTGACCTACAGAAGATAAAACAAAGCTGGTAGCGTGGATTTTATTGGGTTTCATGGATGTACCCATTAAAGCGGCCAAAGATCACACAGCATTATAACATGACAGATGTATACACAATAGCATGTAAAGCTAATTTTGCAATAAATTGGGTAATATCTATTTACATCAGCAAGAAACTCTTCAAATATCAACCAGTAGACATGCATACTTTACCTGTGCGTAATTAGATGTTAGTTACATAAACAATGATAAAGTATGAAAAGAAACATAAAGGTCATGAGCACACACAAGCTATGTCTTTACTCTGCGGACACCATGTGGGAAAGAATGAGATGCAGTCTCAGCTGATGTTGTATCCATTTGCCAACTAGTGGTGGAGTCCCGAAGCATGACTCGTAATTCAGATTTTCACTCGCGGTGGCTCATATCTCAAAATACTTGTATGTTAAGCTACTACCGTAATGAAATTGCCCTGCCCTACTGTTTTTATTTTTGTAAATAGTACTCTGAATGAGTCAGATTGAAGCCCTTCTCTGTATTAAGTGGAAATTTCTCCCCTTATGCAGACATTTGCAGTGCAAATTAGAAAGTTGTGTCATAGATAAAAGGAGTTTTATGGCAGTGTTGGGAGGGAAAGCCGACCAGGGCCACATGGTCCCTGGTGACTCACTTCAGTACAGAGCCTAATGATAAATGACAAAACTGCAACAGTCTGCATGGGTCAGCATTTGACCTCAGGTTTCAGTACTAAGGCTCATGCACACAGCAGGAGTATCACCAGCACCCAACTGGGACAACACAAGAGATTAGAGCAGGAATGTTTTGCTTCTCGAGTGAAGTAATAAATGGAAAGAGGCACTAATTTGTACAGATTAGAGTCAAAGCTGAAGGAGTGACTCTAGGATGGGAATGTGTTTCTTTTGACTTGTCCATCCTTTCTTTGATATATGAATCGGTTTCGCACTGAGTAGGCTTTTCTTTTGTTGATAATTTGGGAATTTTTTCCCCCATTCATTTAAATTTTAAACTTTTGTCTTTCTGCTACTACCACATAGACATTGTTTATCAATGTGGGGAGTCCTGAAAGAAGAAAGAACTTTGTAAAACAGTTACTGTGATTCAACAAGCATGCAAAAAAATTATGATTAGAATTGTAAAAAAAAAATAAATCTGAATCAGTTACAAAAATATGAGGCTTAGACATATAAAGCGTTGTTTGTTGCCATCCCATGGCCCAAACAGAACACAACCTATAATGAGCTAACAGGTTAATAGCATTAAGGTGCTCTTTTTGACTGAGCTGATAATGTTTGGTGCATTTTAATTGGCTCCAGCCATGAGAAAGGGCTGTCCAGTGGATTTATAAGTGTAAGTAAATATACTCATGGTTGTTTGATACAAATGCTTAGGAAGGCAAAATAATTGCATGTAGCAGTGATAATATTTTAATTGTTGGATCTGTAAACAATCTCTTAAGTATATTGTACATCAAATACATTGTTTGGAGAAAAAACATACTTTTATACCAGATCTATTGAAGGGATATGGAAACTTTGTTTCGTACCAGAAAATGTGGTTTAGTCTGGTGACACCTTATTTTATCCTGTACTCTTTTCCACATGAGTCATACAGCAGTATTATAATGGGTGGGAGGGAAGGGAAGCACGCTGAAGAGTAGGCAAATAAAGGTAAAGCAGCAGAGGAACGACAGCCCTGGAACAAATATGTTATCATATTTCAGGTCCATTCCCTCTTTAATGATTGTACAAACACAAGTCCAAAGATCACCCACACCTTCTTCTGTGTTATTGCTTGCTGAGAAAGCCTTGTTAGTGTTTCTGCTGATTCACAGCAGGCCTTTAGGGACCTCTAGAGGATGCAGATGGTACCAGTTCTGTAGCAGTTACAGGTGATCTATGTCCAGCTCAAGCAATAAAAATCCCCCAGCATCATAGCTGTAATTGATTGGTGCTATCTAGTCTGGCTGATCTTTGTGTGAATTGTTGCGCCTCTGACAGTTTTTCATCTTCCTGTCACATGATTGGTGCAGAGTGTTCACCTGGCACTGATCGACGCCCTGATGACTGTTGGAGCCATAGAGACGGTGACTGTGGTGAAGTCAAGTGGATCCGCTGAGCTACTGGGTGGAGCCTCCAACTGGGAGGATTCTCTGCTTCATTGGGTTGATGTGGTAAGGAGAAAACCAAAGCATCACAATGTTTGTTTCACACACATTTATTGTGCCCAGTCAGAATCGACTCATTGTACAGTTTAGTTAATCTTTCCATGACCTGTTACTGGTGATCTGTTACTGTTTGATTGGGATGTAACATTTCTTTAGTTAAGTCTGCCTTAAAACTATTTACAATCTATTGTAGATGTTTGATGTGTTCTAACAATATCATTCTTGGCCTGATTTCAGTTAAACCACAAGTTGAGAGAACAAACTGAAGGACCCCAGAGTGACACATCTCAGGTTGTTACACAGCCCCAACCTCTTGAACCCTCTGTGAGTATCACATCACACTTCCAATGTATGTCTGTGTTTTGTAATGTGTCAGTATATCCAAACATATATCATAATTTGTAGAGAACCATGCTCTCACTACCTCACCCAAACTGTTGATTATTAGGCTCATGTTGTTAGTTTTGCAGCACTTTTAGACATTTATATTCTACAACTCATGCCAGTGTTGACTGACACAATAAGAAAAAATTTGCTTTGTTTGTCTTCACAAGACTGTAGAGTCATCACAGCCCTTTCTCATATTTGTCCAGTTCTTCCACTCCAGGCTTAATAGCTCTCCTTTTGCTCCTGTTTTGCATTTCCCTGTCTTTTTCTATTTCCTGTCCCTCGTCCTTTCCAACAGTGTCCTACTCGTTGGTACTGGAAACTTGTCCCTGTAAGTTCCCTCCTTTTCTCCACTCCTTTCCCCTGTTCCTCCATTGCTCAGATGTCATTAATTAAGCAGCAATAATCTGAGGATCAATTGTGTTTTTTTACCTTGTTGTATTGGTGTTGGAATGCTAGTGTACATCACATCCTGGTTTTCCTTAAATTGCACGTCACAGTGTAAATGTGGTAGGGTGGGACAAGACAGAAGCATGTATGACATTGTTGTGCATGAATCACAACCGGTACTCAAGAAGACCTTCAAACCACCAAGTACAACCAGTTCCCCAGGTTCTGTGTACAGCAGAGGTGTGTGTGTTTGTGTGTGATTGGCTGTGATGGTTAACAGAGATGTCTCACTGTTGGCCCTGTTGACACTAGGTTGTTTATCTTTATGCTGTAGTTGAACCAGTGACATTTTCCTTTCTCTCTCTCTCTGGCTCCCTGAGACCTTCAGTTGTTCCTTTATCCCTTATTCAAATATTCTCTTTTTCAATGATGACTCCTCTCTTCTTACATTTGTTCACATGAATCTTCTCTGTTACACATTAGCATGACTTTTGTTTATATTTAGACTTTATCTAACCACATTTTACTTTCACTTTCACACTGACTTTCATGTTGGTTTGAGCAATAATTGCATATAACATATATTTAAGTTACCACACACTCAATTACACTCACACTCTGATTGTTTTGTTTCCTTGTTGTATTTTTTTTTAGCTCCGCTACAGGAAGGATAAAATTCACTCCAAACAAAACCCTATATTTCCAGTGGTGAATGAAATCAAAGATCTCTCCAGTGGTTGTGCCATTGCTGCAGTCATACATTACTATTGCCCTGGCTTGCTAAGACTTGAAGGTACCAACAAAGATTGTTTCTGCAAGCAACTCTTAACTACTTTATTTTTGTCTGCATAACACATCTTTTCCTCTCTTTGTCAGATGTTTGCATGAAGGAGCCCTTGTCTGCAGCAGATAGCCTATATAACCTGCAGTTCATCCGGGAGTTCTGTGACAGCTGCCTGAAGAGCTGCTGCCACTTGGCACTGGAGGACATACTTTACACACCACAGGAGCTTCAGGTAATTACATTCACATTCTTTATCATTCATCAACTGAATGAGCGTAGGTTTGTCATTTTGTTTACCTTCAATACATCTATTGAAGACTTTGCTTGATGAATCAAATGTTCATGGTGTTGTCACCTAAAAGGGAAGATTTTTGAATGGGTTCCTCAATTTGAAAAAAGTAGTAGGTCTAATCTAGCTGTCTTATAAGGGTAATGCAGCTCCTAATACAGAAAAGAATAGTACATATTGCAGGAATTTTGCAATGTCTGGTAGAGCACGACGGAGGAAGCAGTAAATTCGTATTTCATTCAAAATAACTCAGAAAATATAAGAATAAGTAAAGAGTTTGCTCTGATGTCAGACTCCATATGGCTTTCCTGTAGATGCATCATCTGCAGCATCTCCATTTCATCTTTTTAGCCACATCTCTGCAAACTTCTGACCAGGGAACTAATACACAATGTATTTACATTCATGGGGACGTTCATGAACATTGACGCTACTGACAATTCGGGTCAGGTTGGATATTAGTGCCAGCAATGTAGACTATAGGCTTCCTATGAGGAAAATCTGTGACAACCTGCCTGTTGTTTTGTTTTGTTTTTCATCCCCTTGTAGGAGCTAAATGATGTAGGAACCAATGTTGACCTGGTTACATTTCTACTCGGAAGCATTAACTGAGGCTAATATTCGATGCTGAACTCCACAAGTTTTTCTATTTGATATTAACTATTGGTCGAGTTAACTGAGAAATTGAATGGAAATAAAGCAGTAATCAAACATGAAGTGGCGTGTAGGACTTTTGATCACTTGGAAGCGCATCAGCATCTCATTAAATGCGGTGGAAAACCTAAATAGCTTAAAACTTGACTTTTATACACCCCCTGAGGAAAAAATTCATTTAGCAGTGTTAGAGATGTTAATTACTACAGTATTTTATTTCAGTATGTGTTGTTTTTATGTCCTTTTATTGTTTGTGGTACGTGTTAGGAAATAGTACTTTCATATTTAGAGCAGTAATGGCTTTTTAGCAACTACTATGTTGATTATATATTTAATATTAATAAAGAACGACTTACAAACAATTTAGCTTGCAAACGGCGTCGCGGAACTAGTTGTGGTCGTAGGTTCAGGACTATTTGCAGATAGATCTGCTTAACAAAAATTAAATTTGAATGTGATTTAGGATTATAATGTCGCTTGTACCTAATTGAAGGATGAACACAAATATTGCATACTGTTTATGTAATAGCTGTTCTACTTTGTATGATTTTGTTTAGCTGAACTTGCTGAGTTTCCTAGCAGAACTGCTTTGGTGGTTTGAAGTACGAAGGCCAGAATTTGTCCAGTCAATAGACACATTAGGTGAGTGTCATCAATTTTTGGGTCAATGTGATCATAACATTTGATGTATGATATAATGGAGTGTTGGGGTTTTCTTTTTTATATTAGATGGATCCACACCAGTGACACCAACAAGACTGAGGTATGGAAACTCTAAAAGTGGTTTTGCTTTGGTGGTTGTTGTTTTTTGGAGTGAGTTTGAGCTGAGGTTGTTTCTCTTCTTGGCAGTACTTCCCCTTCAATCTTCAAGAAGCCATTCCTCCCCATCTCGTCTTCTGTGTCAGGTATGATTAAGGATTTGTCTTGTCATTAATACATTAACCTATAACTTTTGTTATATGTTTCTGTCTTTTTCCAATCTGGTTTGCCATTTCCCACAGTCCGTTTTTGTCTTAGTTGCGCTTAACATTAACATTGATATTATGATCTTAAATGTCTTTGGTATAACATTTTTTGCATCTTTTTTGAAGTTTGTTGGCCCATTGCTTGGTGATTTGTTCATCCTTGTGTGTTGTGCATGCCTTCACATGTCTGTGTGTCCCCATTGTGCTCAGGATCTTTGACTCAGTCTACCTCAATGTCTCATATAGAAGGAGCTGGAAAAACATGGAGCAAGAAATCTCACAGGTATGACCCATATATTTAGTACCATTTAAACTCACTTTTAAATTTACTATGGACTTACTGAGCTGCTTTATCCAATAGCCGGCCCTTGTCAGCAGTATCCTTCAGTATCCCCTTTGGGCTGGACAGTGATGTGGACGTTGTAATGGGCGACCCAGTGATAACCCGCTCTGTGAGCTCAGATCAACTCAATCCACCAGTCCAAAATGTGACCCGGGGATCCTACACCCCACCTGAAGATCTCAGTCATTTACTAAGTAAACCTCCTGGCCCCAGTGGTTCACATAGAGCTTCCTGGGCTACTCAGACCCCCAGCATTCCAAAGTTGGCAGAAGAGAATGGCCTTATAGCGGGAGACACTGGAGAACTGCCCACCATTGAGGAAGCTCTTCAAATTATCCACAATGAGAACAAGATGGAGCCTCGTTTACACCCTGATGGTGCTCCTGATGGCTTCTATCTCCACTCTCCTGACGATACTGTGAGTTCTAAACATAACATGCCTAACTTGGCGCCCGTCAGTTACTCTGCCCCTACTCGCTCAGGGATGATGTACCGACCTGCAGGAGAATCCAGAGAGTCTAGTCGCATCAGAAACACCTCTGAATGTTCACAAGATGATGACTCAGTCTTGAGAGATGGCAGTGTGGACTCTGATGCTTCGGAAGAAATGCCCAAGGCTCAGTCCTCACCAGGCACACCAGTCACTGGTGCAAACTCTGTTAGAGACTATGGCCAAGATGTGTCTGACAGTGGTGTGAAGATGACCAGTTTTGCGGAACGCAAAAAGAAGCAGGCAACGGATTCTCCTAAGGCTAGCAGTCCTGCTTCTTCTCAGATAACCTCATGGGCCCAAAAGCCTGAAGAAAGCCCCAAGAGCCCACAACTCAATAATGACATGTCTGAGCTGGGTGTCCGGCTTGAAGAAAAGCGCAAGGCTATTGAAGCCCAGAAGAAACGCATTGAGGCTATTTTTGCAAAGCACCGGCAAAGGCTTGGCAAAAGTGCCTTTCTGCAAATAAAGAAGGGGCAGCGTGAGGATGGAGGCAATGGGGAAGGAGAAAATGGCCAGGCCAACACCTCATCCACAGAAGAAGACCTGTCTCATTTAACACTGGAGGAGCGGTTGGCACGAATGGAAGAGGAAGAGCGTCAAGAACAAAATGAGGCACAACAGTGCCCCTCAGTTGAGGATGAAGGTAATGTCAGAGTAGGACTTCAGCACCGGAATCAAGTCATTCATTCCAAAGAAAAGGAAGGTACACCGGGAGAGAAGGGCTCTGCAACGCCGGGAGAAAAAATGACAGTTCCACTAGGGGATTATAACAATGCTGTATCCAAGCTGACTGCAGCGCTTAGCTCCCTGCAAAGCGACATGCAGCGGCTGACTGTGCAGCAGAATGAGCTGATGAAGAAGAAAACGCCAGTCTCTAACAACAAATCCTGGGTCATTCCAGCCAGCCCTAAAACCTCCACCCCAGCACCTACCCCTGCACGCCTGTCTCGAGGATCCAACAGGGATTTAACTTCAATCTCCTCCTCTCTATCTCCCTCTCGGAAGATCGCAGATCACATGACGCCTCCTAAATCTCCCCACAGCCATCGAAGAGCTCAGTCTGTGCCCCCTAAAAGCCCCAAACAGCACCAACACAATCGATCGTTTGATGCAAAAGTTCCAGCCTTGTCGAGGGTCATCAACGTACCGCGAAATGTGGATCGTATCCCCCACCTTCGTCGTGTAAACCCTTGGCAATCGCAAATCCACACTTCATCCACATTCTCCATCGGTGACTCTGATAGCCAAGATGAGTTACGTTCATCTGGACCAACCCCTGTCCCCACGCTTACACTGGCCCCTGTAACATCTCCTGCACCAACTCCCTGTCCTGTCGCAGATGACACCCTGTCAGAGTTCAATGATGATCATAGTGTTTTTAGCATCGACCTGGAGGCTTCACGTGGCCCTTCACATAAAAATGGAAGACTTGCAGTTGGAGGCTGCAGCTCTGGAGCCCCATCAGAGTGCTCCTTTGAGAGCGATGCTCCTGCAGGGATGATGAATGGCAAGCGCAGTAGTCTGATAGAAATCTCATTATCGGCTTTACGGGACGATGGTGAAGAGGATGACAGACTACCTGACCCTTTTTCAGACTCAATGAGTGACCGGGCGGATCTGGAGATGAAAGGAGGAGTTGGTTTCTTTTTCAAAGTAAGAGTATAATTATTGTTACTAGAGTCAGTAATAAAAGATTACTGGAATGACTCTAGAAAAATTTGCATTTCTGACATGAGCCCAATCCTGCCTTTCTAATTCTGTCTGTTATTAATAGGATGACAAGGAACGGCCAGAGGATGAGATGGCCCAGCGAAGGGCAGCTTTGCTAGAGAAACAGCAGAAGAGAGCGGAAGAGATGAAGAGACGCAAGCTTGAGCAGGAAAAAGAAAAAGAATTGAAGTGAGATTCTTAGTCAGTTTTAAACCTACATATCCAAGTGAAGACAGTACTCATTATCATTTATTCAAATTGTTCAGGTTTGTCAAGTTTGATGATTACTGTTAGCACATAACTGGTGATGATTACAATTTACTGAATATGTCCTAAATTTAAATTGATTAAACACATTATCACCACTACTAATCTGATATGTATCATTTCGTTTGAAGTGTCTATGTCTTACATTCAGAGTTTCATGCATTATTGTCCTTTTCTTGTAGCAAACCTCAGTGGATGATCATTGAGGGCTGGGGCAATAAGAGTGACGACAGACCTCAGACCCCAGGCACACCTCCAGCATCTCGTCCCACATCAGCAGAGGGGACTCCACAGCGTAGAGGAGCTTTCACAAAACAAGAGTATGAGAGGAGACAACAGCTGAAGATTATGGAGGACTTGGACAAGGTCCTAAGGCAGAAACCCACCACAGTTCGAGGTGTTAAGAAGCAGAGACCCAAGACTGTGTTCAGAGACGACTCTGTCCTCTCTCATAGCCCTGTGAAGGGTTTAATGGGTAAATAGTTCAGATTTTTACCCACACTTGTGTTAAGCCTTCTTCCCACACTTGTATGAATTTTATTTGCATTATAAATTCACATGTTCTTTTTTCTCTCTTGTAGGCTCAAAACTGAACAAGGTGTACTCCCAATCAACAATGAACTTGTCCTCTATGGCAAATGACTCTGGAACCTTGACTGTCAGGAAGTCTCCTAGGTAACATTCAGTGATGATGGCTTGTATTTGGTCTAAAACAGTATCAAGAATGTGTTAAGAGATCTAAGTAATTTCCTGTGATTAATTATATATAATTAAATTTTTGTTTTGTTTATTTCACTCTAGTCGTTCACATTCTCCCTCCCGACTAATGTCACCGAGGCGAACAAGTGTTCAGAACGGTGAGAGAGACTGGGAGAGTGGCTCCACTATTTCCTCACCTGCTTCAATTCCAGAATACACAGGTCAGTGATATCTTCAAGACCGGGGAACTGTAAAAATGGATCCGCTCAGGTCTATTGGGTGAACATTTTAAATTTAATGTGTTACAGGACCAAAGCTCTACAAGGAGCCAAGCTTCAAGTCCAACAAGTTCATTATCCATAATGCTATCACTCGCTGCTGCCTGGCTGGCAAGGTCAATGAACCACAGAAAAACAAGATTGTAGAGGTAAGCTATGCTGCTGTGCCAGAGTCCAACAAACTGGTCAACACTGGTCAACAAATTGGCTGAGTGAGTGAGTGTGGTTTTCATTGACAGCAGCTCATATGTGGTGTTTTAAAAAAAAAAAAATGTTTTCTTCTACTTCAGGAAATGGAGAGGAGCGCTGCCAACCACTTCCTTATCCTCTTCAGAGATGCCAGCTGCCAGTTCAGGGCAGTTTACACCATGAATCCTGAAACTGAGGAGATGACACGGCTCACTGGTATCGGCCCCCGGGTCATCTCTCTTGAGATGGTTGAGTCCATTTACAAATACAGCTCTGACCGTAAGCAGTTCACTGTCATCCCGTCCAAAACTATGTCCATGAGTGTTGACGCGTTCACCATCCCTGGTCACTTTTGGCAAAAGCGTCCAGGAACTCCCAAGAAGCTTGGCACCCCCAAATAAAGACAAACCCGGGATGGGTGTTACAATTCAGGAAACTAACCCCCAGTTTGACTCCTTTGACCTGTATTTTGTTTGGTGAGGCACTTGAGATGTTTATTGTCCAGTTGGACTAGCCATGGACTGCATGGTTAAATAAGCTTTTGGCCAGCTATCAGCCTGGATATGGAGAACCATCCAGTCTACACCACTACATGCCAAGAGAAAGTTACTAGGTTGCAATCGGTTCTTGACTAAGTCTCCCCTAATTGAGATTGTTAATTATAATGCAACCGATAGGTGGGATGAAAAATTCTCTGTACCTTGTACCCTGCCTCCTCATGCCTTGCCTTACCTAACCCATAGAGTCCTTTTTGTGACTCCTACTTAAAGAAAAATAGGGGACAACCATACTGCCTTTGCCTGCAGAACAGTATTGTGGGCCAGAGTAGTTTGTGCCCCTTTCATTTTGCTTTCTTTTCTTTTTGCTGCCTTTCCTCTTTCTTCCAGGGCTCACTTTCTCACCAGCCTGCTTGAATAAGTGGCACTCAACTCTTATAGTAGATAACAGCTGAATATTAATTGTGGGTAACACTGCTCTCATGAATGTAGGACACACACTAATGACTCATTCCATTCAGGGCTATTTTGACTAGTTGTTACAACCCAAGTAAATCGGGGAATTCCTTTGTGGGCAGCACTGGTAGTTGCTACTGTGGTTTTCGAAGGACTTACACACGTAGAAACTGCTTGTGCCCTCATAGTTCTTGTGTTCCACTCCATTCCAACTTTCAGCTGTAGACATCTGGATGTTTTTTATACTATTTTTTACATGTTTTTGCTGGACAAATCCCTGCAGCCTTTGAAAGCTTAAAGAAGAATGAAGTTCATGTGACACTTTCCTCTCAGTCTGCTTTCTCATTTTCAACATGTGATGATATGAAATGTTATCTGAGCTTATCTTGAATAAAAAATACTGGAAATATGAAGGAGGGCTTTACAATGTTTATAATTACTTGGATACAACGCTGTGTGAAAAAGATAATCATTGCTAATTTAATATATACTGAATGCTGATTACTTTAAGTTTTTTGACAATGATTTGTAAATTGAACTTTGTAAGCTATGAATAAGCTAGCCTGCTGCTTATGTATTAGTGAGATGTATGTTTGAGATGAGAAGTTGTGAATGAGAATGATTATAAACAAGAATTGCTGAAAGCCTTGTGTCTAGGGATTAATAAATCTTTTAGGTCATTAGGAGTCTTTCTTGTTTCTTATTATATGATTCCCTGTTCATGCGCCCTGGCATTTAAACAATAGGTCTTTTGATGAAGGATCATTCCAAGCTGTAACGGCCCTCATATTTTCCACTTTGTCTCTAGAAACTCCTTAATGCAAAACGGAGAATGTATACACCAAGATGTTGTTTTCTTGCAATTATGTCCATACTGTAAAGAAAAACACTTTATCCTGCAAGACTTACCTGCAAGACGTTATCACAATGGATTTTTCACTACAGCGGCTGTCTTTAACTGCAGCTGACCTTTTCCATATCATTAACTGTCTCTAAATACTTGCTTTGTTTGAATGAAATTCATTACATATGTGAAAAAAATGTCAAGTAACATTCAGCACAATGGTGAGATGATGGATTAGAAATAAGAATAGAGGAGCTGTTAAGGAAGTAGTGAATATTTGTATGTATGCATTTGTGAGTAGTAGTTTGTGGTAGTTAAACACTACATTTTGATTCTGTGCAATTCTTCCCTCGAATCCCCCCCACCCACCCAAACCCTTGTCACCAACATTTGTATTTATTTGGTTTGCATTAGATGATGCATTTGATGCTTAGTTTCAGGTTCTATGTATGTCTCCATTGGTTAAGGTTGTAAATCATTTACTCATTTTATAGGAGTTGTAGCATTTATTTTTTTCTTTCTCCTTTATTATCAGATCTGTGCCAGCACATATTGTATTTTCATTTTATTGATTATCCAAGCAAATGAACCAGACAAATAAAATAATTTTTAAGTCATCATGTTCTTTTTTCCATTCTCATTTATTTTCCCATTTGTATTTTTCATTGTTTGTGTTATTAGGAAGTTGATTGGGTCCAGCAGGTGTCTATTAACCCCTCCAATCTGAGTGGAACCAAAATCTTGCTCGCAGTACACGGGCATCGATGTGCTTTAATCCTAGTCTGGATTCAATTCAGTACACACAAAACACAACAGGGTCATTCATGAAACGTTTTAGCCATAACCTTTTATTTTTCTTTCCACAGCTACATTTTTCTGCTTAAAAACATTGGTAGTGCTTGGACCTCAAAAGTGTCCAACAATACTGACAGAAAAATAAACATATGAGTGGTTTGGATGTGTTAATACTGTTACTGGGGACTAGGAAGACACCTGATAAATTCTGGATATAAAATCTCTGATTGGTGAATAACATGTTTAACCCCTTTTATATGAGGATGTAAGAGAGCATAAAAGGTGTATACCTGATTATCCTAAAAATAAAAAGCACAACTGCGTCTGAACGGCAAAAATTCCCAGCCGCACATTCCAACTGTATTACTCGTGTTGATCATGATTGAATAGCAGCATTTCATCTGTGCTTGGTGTGCAGCATCTCAGTGAGAAGAGAGTTGCATGGTAAGTCTCCCAGAAGGTGTCGCTGGTATAAATACTCCTCAACCTGTAAGCTAATGCTGCGCACTTCAGGTAGCCGGAGCAGCAGCTGGCCAAACTTGTCAGAGTGTCCTGGATGATTCTTTTGGGTGTGCTCCATCAGCGCCCTGTTCACCCCCTCTTGAGTGTGCTCCACCTGCCTCCGACTCTGCACTAGTTTCACGTCTGCAGCAGGAATGAGATGCATAGCTTATTCATCATCAACACACAATGCAAACACAGGTTCAGTGCTATTTGAGCTGTATACACAACAGTAGGTAGTGAAATGTCACAAAGATCACCAAAAAGCTGGGAAAGGATCTAAAACTCTTTAAAGAGAAAACTCACCTGGGTTGAAAAGAACCAAATATTTCAGAGAGACAAACTCATGTCTGTCCAACTGGAGTGCCCTCAGTTTTGACACCAGATCCTGGGTTCTTGATACAAGGCCACTCAGAGTCGCTCCTGCTTGAGAGATGATGGTTGACACTTCAATCTGAAGAATGAGTGACAGAAAAATGGTGGCCGGTTTAAAACTTACCGTGCAGAAATCATAAATTAAGCTTGATGCCTAATCAAAAGACATTTTTAATGATCAAAAGATCTTTATATTGTGCAGGTGACCCTAAAATTCACCTGTTGACCTGTGACCAGATAGATGCAACCCTCTTTGCCATAGGTCACCTGTCTACAGAGGTGATCCAGGACGAGCAGCTCGCTCCAACAGCTTTGCAGCAGCACCATTTGGTCCTCCACCTGTGTGAAATATAGAAAAAATTAATCTGATCTACATTTTTTACCTTCAACCTCTGGTAAGTGCCCAATATACAGAAAAAAACCATAAGACTGCTCACACTGATGTGAAATGATTGGTTAAAAATTGTAATTTCATTACCTTGAGTTCCTTGAAGAGTGCACTGTTCCTGGCCCACTGCACAAGTCCGAACAGAGTCTGGTCAGCCATTTTGCACATAATGCTGAACGTATTTAACCGGTCATGTTTGCCTCGGTTGGCCTGCTCTCTCTGCAGACTCGCAACAACTTTGGCACACAGCTGACTCTCATCCTGCTCCCCTTCCAGAAGCTGGCTTAAGAAATTCGGAGTGGTTGACGAGGAGGCGTGTTGGTCTTCGGTGGGAACGTGAAAGAGAGGGGCGGATGAGCTTGGTGTTGGGCAGGGAGATGGAACTGGTGTGCTTTTTGGTGTGAATGACTCCTCTAGAGTGGGGTAGACTGTGTAGTTTGTGGCAGCTGGGCTGAAGCAAAATGGAATTTCACCCTTCTCCTGAAAGAAAGCAGGAAAATTGTGGTACAGTCCAGGGTAGGGTAGGGATGACGGAGTGACTACCCTCTCTCTGTTCATAGTGCAGTCCATTGGCACAGCTGCACCCAACTGACCAATGCCAGAGGGATGCATGTGGGACTGATGAAAAGTACCAGGTGACATTGGGGCACTGGTGCAACTGTTCTCTAAATGATGCTCATTTGGGACTGTGGGCCGGTGTAGCTGGGCAGTTTCCATCTTAATCCTGTAGGGAGCAGTGTTTAGCTGGTGATACACTTGTTGCTGTTTCAGCTGTCGGTCCCGTCGGTACAGAGGACCAAATTTATTCCTGCCACCTCTCATTCGATCTGCTCTCACTGCTGTTGACAGAATATGAAATAAATGAGGATTTTACAAGTTATTTCACACTGTTTGAGATTATTTTTTCCATAAAGATGATAATATGCCTTCTCTATATTAGCTCCAGTAAGTTAGTCACACATTATCTGGGTCAATACGTCATTCATTTATAACTTTTAGATATGGTAGAAAAGGAGTGTCTGTATTACTGGAACACAAGACAAGTAAGACAAGTCACAGCAGAGAAGAATTTTGTTTCAAAACCATTCCTGTACATGCCTCATTATGGTTTTACTTCTTTTACCTTCTCTCTTCATGCCCACTGCCAAACACTTTTGGAAGCGACAAAAAGGACAACGTTTCCTTTGCAAAAGGTTCATGGGGCAACTTTGTTGTTCTGCACAGGTGTAATTCTTGTTGTTTTGCACTGAGCGTTTGAAGAAGCCCTGCAGATGAAGGGAGACACGGTAAACCTTCAATCAACAATACTACAAATATACTACAGAAATGGATGTGACATTAGAGCATCTTACGGTCCTGAAACAGAATGCGAGCCATTCTTTTTCTTGGACTCTATATCTTACTTTGCAGCTTTCACAAGTGAGCAGCCCATAGTGGTATCCCGACACTTTGTCTCCACACACAGGACAGCTCTCCTCAGACTCTGGCAGGCCGTCCGCCTCGCTCTTTAACTCCAGTGCTGGAAAAATGTCACCACAATTAAAATGAAGTGTTAAACATTCAGTTTGATACAAATTTCTGTTAAAACAGAGTGAGATGATGAGTCCTGATTGTTCACTGTAATTTCTTTTTCTTACTCACGATGCAGAACGCCAGAGGCCACTGCTGTATTTTTTGCATTAAAATAAATATTAACACAAAACAGAAATCCACATTTGCATCAGTGTAGACAATATCACAAGTCCTTCAGGGCGAATTAGAATGCTGTAGCATGTAAGTGCGTCGTCTGAAGAGCTTTATCATTAAGTTGTTGAGACAATGGGGAGATGTTCAGGACTAACCCCTGCTGCAGGCAGGATCTTATCACTGCTTGATTTGTTTGACTGTTTACACAGATATGACCCTTACATAATTCCCAGAGATCACTGGTTGTGCCTTCCACAGGAAACTGGTGTCAAGTGCAAAATCCTTCATTGTGATTCAACATTTTTAGCAAAAATGTGAATTCTCACGAGTGTGATCAGCAACAATCCTGTGTCAATCAGCGCTTTAACTTTACGGGCATTGCTATACTTTGACTTTCAAAACCAGACTTTTAAAGCATTTTTACCTTAGCACTGCACACACAGCATATTCTGAAGCCAACGTAAAAGGGGAACAAGCTATACTCACATGATGATGATCCTTCCAATGCTAACAGATCCTCTCTGTAGTTCCCCGGATGGTGGACAAGAAGTTGGGGTTGCTGCGGGTGATAACCCGGTGGGTCCATTCTGGTTTATAGATTATTAGTTTCAGAGAAAATCCAGTTTGACTTTCATCGCTGCAGAGATCAGGAGACCTGACAGGAGCCACAGCGAGGCCCACAAGAAGGCCCAACAGCCCCGGTGGACTGATGGTTATTCGAGGTTCCAAGTGGACTTCGATCTGTGCTGGGTGTCATAAAAACTCTCCTGACTGGCACTCCTACCTGCACAGAGAGCAAACCAGCCAGCCACAGGAGACACAAATCACTCCACTGTAATTGAACTATCATCAAGCTAAACTGATGAGATGTGATTCCAAAGAAGAGAGATTTTAATCACAAGTTAATTAAAGAAGAAAGAAAATCCCCTTTATTAATCCCTCAGTAGGAAGTTCTTCTATTTCACTCAATGTATTTCACACACACACAGGCTGGAGCACGCACGTGCACGCATGCACACGCACGCGCGCGCGCATACACACACACACACACGCACACACACACACACACACACACACACACACACACACACACACACGAACAGCCTGTAAACATGCAATTAAGGAGAGAGAGGGTGGAGTGAAGGGCAGCCACGTAGCAGCACCACAGCAGTAGCTTGTGGGGTTGTATGCCTTGCTCAAAGGCATGTTGGCTGTGTTCAGGAATTGAACTGGCACCTCTCCAACTACCAGTTCACTCTCCATAGTTTGGCCCATGCTGGTCTTCAACTGGCCACCCAAGCCAAGTCCTTGTGGACTGAGCTACCGCTGCCCCCAAAGTGTGTGTCTGTGTTTGTGTGTGTGTGCGCGCGCGTGTGTGTGTGTGTGTGTGTGTGTGTGTGTGTGGTGTGTGTGTGTGTGTGTGTGTGTGTGTGTGTTGATCATGTATGTAAGTAAAGGTATAAGAAATAACACACAGTGTCAAGGATGGAGGTTATAACACGAATCTCCTGCATGTAATGTCAGCGGGGGAGGTCGAGGGAGGATGGTTTGGTTCATCCTCCGGCTATTTTCACCTACATGTTAAGTCTTTATGAATTCTCCTGAAATTTAATAATAAAATATTGAACAATTGTCAACACCTGCCTTTGAAAACCCTTCAGTGTTGACCAGTTTAAGTCATTCTGAGTGTAATGGGATTCCTGAATTTAATGGTGCCATCTGGTGGTATTAAAGAAAATCACTCTTCTAAACTGAGTGGATTGTCTATCATTCAACCAATTGTTTTTCATACCCTGTACTTGTGCCGAATAGGAGGCCTTCGATCAGGTAAGAACAACTGCATGAAATTAATGCATTGGGAAAACTTTATTTAATGAAGAGGGAGAAAAAAAAATCACAATTAGCTCGCATTATATGCAAGTTATTCATATCCATTACATTTTTGTAGAAGTTGAGGTCTTGCTGGCTGATCAATTGCATGGTGCATTCTTGCTTGAAGCGAACTAACACTGCATCTCTCCAAAGTCTGCGGCAGGAAGTTGGACAGTTCACAGCATTCAAGTGAAAACATTTTTCCTTTCAGTCTGTCTCCATGGAGGACTCTTCGCTGCTGGAACACTCCGCCTCACCCTCAGCCACAAACCACACCTCATTGTGCCTGTTTAACATTGTCATCGGACTGAAAGAAAGAATGCACATACAATTTATCATGGAATCTAACAATCAGAATCACAAACTGAAGGGTTTTTTTCTACATTTCTTTGCTTTTTTGTACAACATTGAGAAAATAATGATTTTTTTTTACCTATTATATCCAGCGGCATAGTGGTAGGCTTTGTTGTATTTGGCAGTAGCAGGAAGGGCAGAAGGAAGTTGATCGGCATTGTAGCTATCAGAGGCGGTTGTCATCCAGCCTGAGTAGCTTTTCACATACACTTTCATATCTGGCATCTCTACAATCCTCACCTGCAAGTCAACAAATTTTTTTTTTTAAAAATCAGGAAGCAGACTTCATGGAATAAATTCAAACACAATCACAGGAATACAACCGGGAAAGAATTATTTCTCTAGGGTGTCTTTCTGTTGTTTTTCAGAGGTTACCTGATCATTAGTCGGTTTGGGGGGGTTCTTCTGATGTTCAGCTGGCAGCAAGAAACTCATTGAGAAGAACTTTGGCATCCACCATTGTGGCTCAGTGTGATTTATTTTTATAATAACAGGAGATGTCATATCAATCCGGTTATCTGAAAAAAAAAAAAATTTTATGGATATTTTTATGTCACAAATAAGTAATTGGTAATAATTATAAACTGTCAGAACACAACTAAATAGAATAATTATGCCATCCAATCACACACACACACACACACACACACACACACACACACACACACACACACACACACACACACACACACACACACACACACACACACACACACACACCAGAGATGTATTGATAGAGTCGCCAGAAAGCTCCCATTGATGCAGTTTCCATGAACCAGGATGCCTCTTCAGTTGTTACCCATTTCACAGATTCATAGTGACGGACCTGAAAAACACGGACAGACAAGGAACAGTGATTTTTTTGAAATTTCCTTCCACCTAAAAGAAAAATATTTATCTTACCTCATACTGGTCGGTCTTACACATCAGATCAAACAGGAGACATTGTTGAGTTTCAGAACAGAAAGGTAACTGAGAGGAGTCTCTGAAATGAAAGCATTCACAGTAATCACAATTTAAAAGATCTGCAAAAATATGTGATCTTAAATTTCTCATATGCATTTTACTAGTGGGATGATAATGTTTGTTGGGTTTTTTTTACTGTAATTGTGGTCAAATGCAGATGCAGCTTTTTAAAATGGGAGTTAAATTCAGGTTTCTTACCCAACTCTGCTCTCAGTTGTTAAAACCAGCAGGAAACCAATAAGTCCAAAAAGATGCAACCTGAGATGCAACCTGAGACACACAAAATATTAAAATATTATGTTTATCCATATTTTCTAACATTCGTTCTCATTTCATTCTATTTTCAAAATACATTTCATGATTTTACTCTGACAATGTTTAAAATAGAACTAAAAATCATACTTACATTGCGGCAGACTGGGTTCTGAGCGTCTGAGAATGCTTCGCTTGTGGTCTGGTCTGGTTTGGGACAAGATGGGTCCAGACTGACTTTTCATTCCAGCTTTTATTATGAAACTAATCTGGACACTCCCAGAACCCACAGCAAACTGACCAATGACAGGAAGAAACCAGGAGCTGAGGAGACATACAAAACATCCAGACACGTGCTTATATCTTGTGAGTATTTTCTGACTATATTTTAGAAGATCCTAAAATAATAATAAAAGTAGATGGTTCTGGAAAAAAATCCTTTTAACGGCTTTCATAAAGAACAATTTAGAATGATGACTAATGATCTGTTTTTGTTGTTATTTAAAAAAAAAATTTTTTTTGTTTGTGGACTAACATTTGCATCAAGACATTAGGAGGAGACATGGAGGTGATGAAAGTTCACCTTTAAGAAAAATAAAAATAAATCAATGAACGGAACACTTGAGTTTGTAAAAACACTGATGGAATGCCACAGGAGACTCAAGTCTTTACTACTGGAACACGACTGACGCTCCTAATTCCCACAACCTACCATCACATGTATAGGATGACCTAAATAACCACCAATCAGACACAAATGACTGAAGAACGAGACCATCAGAGACCACTAGAGAATAACTTACTTTTTCCTTTTAGTTGACACTGAACACATGATACCTGTTCTTTTATTTTATAAATGTGAGGTTTTTTCCCCCATTCAAAAGCACAGAAACAAAAGGAAAATTCAAAGAAAAGATGAATGGTGCAGTCCCACCTTTCTACACAATTGAGAATATAGCTTTCCTTTGCGCTGTGTGGTTCAGCTTACATGGAACAAACAGCACACAAGTTGTCCAACATGTAATATTTAAAAATTTTTTTTAATCTATTTAGTAGTCAGCACATCTTTTTTCTGTCCAAACAGCATTTAGGTAATAGTTCTGAATGTAAATCAGTTTCAAATGATCAACATGATTAAGAACAAATAAAACTACATTTGCAAATGAAACCTTGGTTAAAAATCATAATAAGGACATTAAAAAATGTCAGGGTTGAGCAGACCAGAACTCTCTGGTCCTCAGATATGTGGACAGCATTTTTCTTGATTCCAGAAACATAACAAGACAAAGATGTCAGATTTCAGCAAATCCCACGGTTTATATAAGAGACAGAAGGGAATGAAACATAAATGCTGACACCGGGTTCAGTTGACTCTGATTGTACTGAAAGTGTGTCCAGACAGTGAGAAGTCTAATCTAATCTACGTTCAGAACTTTTAGTGTTTCTGGGAGGATCTTCTCACCTACCTCTTTCTTCTCCTACAGAATGACCCTGGAATGCTTTGATTATCTAACAAATGGTTTCTACTATCTTGTCTGAATGCTTTGACATCTGAGATTTGTATTTTTATCATCCAGAACTTGAGCATGTAAAAACAGGACGTCAGTGTTAATCACATGTGAGAACATGCAGAACCATAAATATAAGTGATCTGACTCCATTCTACTAGCTTAACAGTGAATGAACCTTTAAATTGCACATAAAGTGGTCACATGATTAAGCAAAACTCATATCTGTGCAAACAACACAATTATTCGGCTAGATTGATTATATGATTGATTCTCTTAGCAATGTATGTAGATCCATTTTTTTTATTCAGCAATTATTATTAGATAATTATTAGATAATTGAGTAAATATCTTAATTAATAAATTCATTTTTCTTTATAGATAATTTAGATGGCAGTGGCGCATGTTTTTACTGCTGCCTGAGAGGTCAGCGGGTTCAAATGCGTTTTGAGGCTTTTTGTTGTATGTAAGGATGGATGGATGGATGGATGGATGGGTGGATGGATGTTTAAGTTTAAGACAGCGATAAAGGTATACAGTAAATAAAATACAGAAACATTATCAACAGGAACCCGAGGTTGTGAAAAAGTGGACACTGAGTAAGTGACAAGAACACAACATGGTGACATGGTGTGTTCTTGAAACGTATAGAAACAGACCATTCATCATAACATGTTGAAGTTATTCACTAATCAATGTTCACTTATCACGGCATGGAGTAAAATATGTGTTTTTTTCTTTCACTTTCTGCCATGTAAGGAAAAATGCCTGTTTGCTTTCGAACTGCTTCTTTGTGTGACAACTCACTCATTCCAACATGAACTGTACATACATGCAGTTTTAACACCAGAAGTGCTTATAAATGTCAGTAATATTTACTGCTGCAAATTAAATTAAATTTATCGTGATTTCAATTTTGTTAATTGTGTCTGTTGTTTATAAAATACTGTTTGTATTTTTATTATAATAATGCAAAATGGATGAACGTAGTTTTCTGCCTTTATGTGGGTGGCATTCAGCGCCATCATGTGGCCACGATGAGAAACTGCAACAGCTTTGACAAATGACAGACTCGGTAATGACTGTCAGTCGTCCAGATCGTGGCAGATCTCTGTGTTTGATTTAAAAGCTGAATGAAGTTAATATCTTAGAGCTTTGAGTCAACTGTAAGTCAGTCAAATGGAATCTGAAAATCCTGGTCGGGAACAAGTCTGAGTTTTACGTAGAGGACCGCTGATTTCGAAGGAAAGCCTTCTACTGTTGGATGGAAGGATTATGAGTCTTTACTACCATCTTGCGGTCATCAGAAGAACTGCAATATAATGTACAGTGTACGTAAAGCTAGAGTTAGACATTACCGGACTGTATTTACGGTAGTTACTTTCAAAATTAAAGGAAAAAAATTGAGGTATAAAAATCTTCACGTTATTGCCATTCTATACATAAATACGTATCTGATAAGTGCTAATGTTAATGACTTCTCTTGTTGTAAAGCACAATGCACAGGAGCTTTAACTAAGTGAGAATCTTAAATAAATAAATAAATAAATACATACATACATACATACATACATACATACATACATACATACATACATACATACATACATACATACATACATACATACATACATACATACATAAATAAGCCAAGGCACTTTTGAAATAAAATGTCCAAACTAAAACTACCGCAGTGAACACAAACTACTCTATTACTACTGTCATAAGTGAAAATAATAAATTGACTTCAACTATCAATGTTCTTTAAATGTGTACTAACTTAAAAATAAACAGTCAAATTAATTGTAAATTTCAGATTGTGCAGTGCGAGTAATATAATGTTTAGAAATTAAAAACAAAATGTAAGAATTTAGGTATTCATAAATATTTTCTTTTATAACATTTCTTCTTCAGGATGCAATGTTCCTGCAATCAGTCATTTGGCAGATTTTCTAAAAGTTACCTATGAAATTTGGTGAATGTTGGAAAAGTAAGGTATGACTCAAAAAACAATCAATAGATTATTGTAAAGATTTCACCTGAACAAGATTTTTTGTGTTCTTTTTAATCAATTTTGTTATTTAAATACTCCAATAATTTTCAAAGGGGGTGCTTGTATTATCATTAGCTTTGAATGCAATTCAATCAAATACAGTATTATTACAAAATGTGATTTTGAAGGTCTAATATCTATTGTTACAAATAGCTTTTCTATTCAACACATTATCTTTTAATTTATAAGAATCGGTCGGATAATTACACATTCAGACTATAGATTACAATTATGAGGACAGTAATAGATCTACATTCCCCTTTAAAATATGAAACACTGAATTCAAGGAAATCACTGAATTCAAGGACACAAAAATGTATTTCCCTATAGCTTTTATTATAAGTAACTTATTTTACAACTTTTGATGGTAGAAAGAAACACTGAAAAGTTTTATGTACAATGATTTTGAACTACTATTCAACAAGTATAGTAATTAATAATGATAGAAAATACCTAGAACTGTTCTAATAACATAAGACCAATAAAATATCAGTCGCAGCCTCAGTTTCAAATAATGCTAAATGAAGTACATTTTATTTTTGTCCTTTTTAGTACATAACAATCATTTTAGAAACATAAGACTTCTTAATCAAAGATCTACCCAGAACAAACATATTTACAAAAAGAAGTTGGAAGGTTGAAATGTACAAAAAACACTTAGTGTGACCTGGAAGGGAAGTTGAAACCAGTTATATATAAAAAAAATTAATAACCAAAAACAGAGACTGAGTCTATATTGAACAGGATAAAACAATGAACGACAGGTAAACTCAGTCTATGACACAGCTAGGGGCAGTGTTATGTCACCGCTTAAGTAGTAGCTAGGGGTGATGGCCTACTCTATGTCCAGGGTGTCACAAGGCATAAATGCAATGGTGTCTTATCAAGGTTCTACTATTATTGAGTTGATGCCACAATGTGCTCAGAGAAGTACAGGATGATTTCTACTCTACACCCACAGCTCATGTGGGGGATAGTTGGTCGAACTATCTGAATATACCTGGAGGGGTTGCCTTCTCAGAATTTTGTCAAAGGTTAAAGGGTGTGACACTACATAGCAGCATCCTCTCCTTTGTTGTCTTCAGACAATCTTCTTGAGAATCTACTCCAAGGCCCTGGACTGGAAGCTACTGTGGATGCAGGGGAGACTCTCCCCGTACATACCATAAAACACCTCCATGAGGAGTGACACGGCCTAAGCAGCCACAGCCCAGCAGCCACGTGAACACTATTCACGGACACGCTCTGCTAGAGTCAAGATAAGTGTGTCCATGATATGAAAGATAGTCCTGGAATGTTTCCATTTAGTCCAGTGAAGGACATTCTGCAGACTCAACAATTTTAAGCCTCTCGGTGTCTCTCATCTTTGTGTTGGTGAAAGGCGTCCCAACAATGCAGTCAAAATGAAGGAATGTTTGCAGGGAAGCGTGATATGAAATAGCAGCTGACAAGCATAGCTTAGTACATCTGAAGTGATGTTACAAAAGGTATCCACAGTTTTCCATAAAAAGTAAAAACCAAACAGAAGAAACATAAAATTATAAAATTTTAAACTAATAAAAGGCAGTGAGAGGCCGATTTTAAAAAATCTTTAAGTGAAAGAAAACAAGCTTCCACACTGATGTATTACGTCTGGAGAACTGGTAAAAGTCAGTGAGAAACTACATAAAAACAAAAAAAATTACCACTAAATCTCTGCTGATTAACATTGAAATGTCATGAGGAAGATGCCACCAGTACATTATAAATATCTATTGCAGTTAAATGTTGTATTTGACAAACAGTGACCTTTGAGGGTGGTCACCTGAAGTGCTCATCTACATTCTTATTTATAATACTCATATATAAAATATCAATTTGATCAAATCAGAACATACCACTACTGCTTAGCAAGTCGTAATATATATTTGCTAAACCCACTTTATCATTTTCACCACCTGTTGTTTTCCAGTTTTCTGTTAACTGGCCTGATGATGAATTATAACCCTTTAATATGCTGGCTAAATAAAAATACAGGACATATAAAATAGGAGGGGGCACACTGGGACAGAAAAAAGCAGTTCAGAGGCAAAAACAATAAATAAAAAATAAATGAATTCCCTTCAACATTTCCCTCTTTTTTTTTTTTTCCTCATCTACTTTTTAAATGTTTGTTAGTTTCCAGGAGAGTATCCCTAAGTCTTTGAAATGAAAGACTTGGTTTTTCTTCATATACTTTTTTTTTAATAATAAAAAATAAGTCCATCTGTGACAGAATTACTTCATTAAATTGTCTGCTGTTTTTTTCAGACAACACACATTTCCCTTTACTTTTCTTTTCTCTCTCTGCAAAATTCAATAGCAGACGATCTCAAGTGACAAACATTAGTCAATCCAAATCCAATAAAAATCTTGGAAAGAGGCTGACGCATATAAACACAGACAGGCCCAGGAGCCAGTCCACAAATTCTTTTACCCCAGGTCCCTTTTCAAGCAGGGGCCGTGAGATCTTCACGCGAACACCTGCATCTTGCCACTGGTTTCTGGGATTTGAGTAATTTGGGTTTGGGCAGGACCAGCAACTGCTGGGCTGGGTGTAGAATCTGACCAATCAGAAACACAATGTGGAGAGGGGCTGGACCAGGGCTCAGGAGACTCAGGAGAGGGGGTCAGGTAGGGATGCTCACTCGGCAAGTGGAGATAATGCTTGGGCGTGGCATCTAGTGTGGATGAGTAACTGTGCTGGGATGGAGGAGTTGGGTAATCCTCCGATCCGGCAGCGCTGCCGCTTGGCTGGTTGAGCAACGGCTGAGTGGGTGGGGCTGCGGGCGGGGCTACTTGCGGAGGCTGAGCAGTAGGCTGGGCCTGAGGAGGTGGCTGAGACATCGGCTGCTGCTGGAAGAGGGGAGGTGGGGGCTGGGAGGACTGCGGTGTTGGTGGTGTGGAGGTGCCCATGCGGGCCATGTTTTGCTGTTTGGTGATGGTGTGGTTGATGAGCTGCTGTTGCTGCTGTTGCTGGTGTTGCTGTTGTTGCTGTTGTTGTTGCTGCTCAGCAATGGAAGGCAGCTTCACCGGGCTGATAGTGGGTGTGGAAGTAACAGGTGTGGGCTGCAGCATCTGGTTACGGTACATTTGCTGTTGGTGCATTAGCATGTTCTGCTGCTGCATGGCTGGGCTCTGGGGGTGCAGGCCTGCCTGGCTGCTCTGCACAAGATTCACCACTGGCTGAACACACTGGGAGGAGAGGGACATCCGGTTGTGCCAGTCAAAGGGCACGCTCACAGGACTGACCATACCCATGTTGAGTCCCATCTGGCCTGAACTCAGCACGTAACCGTGGTTAGCATCCGACGCCATGGTGACACGTCCCTGCAAGGACAATCCCCCCGCTCCGATATCATTGAGTTGGGCGAGAGACACAGCGAAGGGGCCGCCTCCCTCCAACATGTTGTTGTGTACCATTGGTGTGTTTGGGACAGACATAGAGGAGTGGAAGAGCCCCGGTGACTGCATGGCCACAGGGGAAGTGGGGTTAGTGATGTAGCCAGCATTGCTAGCCCCCCCATGTGGTGAGTCCAGTGAGTCAACAGGTGACAGGGTGACTGAGCTCTCCAGTAAGGCGCTCTGCATGTCCAAGGTCAGCTTCTTATTACGGGCCTTGACGGACTCTTTCAGATTTGCAGCATGCTGGCTTCCCAAAGAACCCTTGGCACCAGGCCGGCGGTTCTTCTTGCCCTGGGGAGTGTTCTTCAGACTGGGTAGGAAGGAGCTGGGAGGGCACATGAGAGGAGACAGAGTGTGTCCTCCTGTGAGATGGTGTCCTGGCCCTCCGTGGCCCTGGGGACTCCTCACTGTATTGTACTCATCAAGAAGTTGCACAATGTCATGGTGCATACGCTCCTGAGCAATGTCTCTGGGCAACCTGTCCATGTGGTCCGTGATCTCTCTGTTGGCGAAGTGAGCGAGCAGCACCCTCACCGCTTCACAGCTGCCCTCACGAGCCGCAAGGAACAGAGGGGTCTCCTCCTGAAAACAAAGGCAGGGCAACAAAAAATTGGAGGCTGTGTTAGATAAAGAAAACATACCTCTATTATACTGATACTATATTGTAATTCAGACAGTAATAAGAAGATATCATACCTTGAGATCTTGCATATCTTTATTTGCACCATTTTTCAGCAGGGCAATAGTGGCATCCACATTATTAACTGCAGCAGCCCAGTGCAGGGCAGATTTACCTAAAAGGGACGATGATCACCAAGATTATAGTCGATATTTTCACAAAACAGAAGATCGGCACCAGGACACGACTCGATTGAATAATTACACAAACGTACCCAATTCATCAACTGCATTGACATCAGCATGACAAGTGATGAGCTCCTCCACCATGCCCTCTACTGCCAGGCGTGCTGCCAGGATGAGTGCAGTGGAGCCATCATACATTCGGGAGTCAAGATCTGTGGCCCGGTTTCGGATCAGAATCTGAATGACAAATATTGGGTTTGACATTAACTTTACAACTTCATGGAATTTTCATCGCTGGAATTTCCAATAAACTGTGCAAAGAGATGTTTGTTTTACCTGGAAGACACCCTGTGCATCTGCAGCGACAGCAGCATGTAACGGCGTCCTTCCAGTGTTGTCCTGGGCGTTAGCGTCCGCGCCGGCGTCCAACAGCCTCTTGGCTGCGTCAGCACGGGCGTAGCGGGCGGCGAGGTGGAGTGCCGTCTCACCCGTACGGTCTGTCTGGGCGGCTAGAGACGCGCCCTGGTAGATTAGGTCAGAGATGATGTTGGCTGAACACTCTTCATTTTCCTCCTCTTCTGTCACTTCAGGCTCTAATCCTCCTCCACAGAATGATGCCAGCATCAGAGGTGTAAAACCATCTGGTAGAAGATCAAAACAGGGATGAATAAGTTTACCTCAATCCAAATGCTTAGGAAACCACTTTATACCAAGAAAATAAGACGTCAAACGTAGATCTCGCTACCAACCTGGGCCTCGGACATTAACGTCCATGCAGTCACTTTCAAACTCTCCTTGAGGTGGGGTGAGGGCCATGGTGGGAGGCACACGGATGTCCGCAGCGGCCAGGTGATGTTGTGTCCACTGCCTGCTGTCTACCGCATCTTCACCATCCGAGAGCATACTTGGTTCCTCAACCTGAATTCAAAGAATAACAAAGAACATTCACCTTCATTACATCATTTAATTGAAGCTAAAAAGCTGTTGTGAAATATACATGTGCACTATTGCGCTTGTGTTCAACATAGTTCCACAACTTGCCTTCAGCCTTTTTGCCTCTGGGCAGTCGGAGTCCATCCACTGCTCACTGTGATCGCCAAGAAGAGATTCCTCAATGGTTTTTGGCATGTGTCTGAGACAAATGTGAGCACAATAAATCAAAGTAAATTTCCAATTCCACAGTAATAAAGATCGTATTTTGAAACCAATATAGTCCAAACAAATATCATTAATGTAAATCCTTCTACATAAATAACCTACTTCATTCCCAGAGCATCCTGGCCCACAGGTTCCCTACGGTTCTTGTTGCTGCTGGGTTCCTTCTTGAGGAAGAAGCCCTCAGGGAACCAAAGGGTGCTATGTTCTCTCTTCCGACGTGCGATCAACATGCCAATCACAAGGATGACCAAAAGGAAAAGAGAAGCTATCCCCACCAGCATCAACTTGCCCCATTCGGGTATTTGATCGCTTTCAATTGGTATCCTTTCACCTGCGTTAGAAATCAAGAGTAATAAGCACACATTTGTGCTTCATTTGCATTAGTATTCACTAATCACTTTAATTTGCCCTACTTACCACGGACTTCTTTGAGTGGATATGGGAAGCGGAGCATCTCTACTGCTGACAAAGCACCCAGGTACTCTGCAGCACTGTCAGCTGTAGGGAAACAGTCCTCAGTGCAGAGACGGTTGTCGATTTCCACATACACTATGGAGCTACAGGAATAGTAAAGTAGTAGATATATTTATTGCACAAAGTCCATTATAGAAAACCACTTTCATCTGACTTCTTTAGGCCCGACTTACCCAATGACCTCCTGTTGTGGCTGCAGCTCTCGTTTGAGACGTGCCTCTCTGCGGGTGTAAGGGCGGATCATGGCTTCCCCATTGTGGTCCAGCCGAAAGCGTGTCGGAGTACGTAAAATTACACTTAATTTCTGCAGAAAAGCTGTCCTGGTGCGAAGAAGTTCCTCTGGAGGTAGTAGGACAACCAGAACCAAGACGCCTTCAGCAAGGACTTCTGGAACCTTCACTGCACAGTCCAAGCCATCCCATCCGCACTCCACCGTGTTACAGCCCTGGTCACACTGCCCATTGGCATAGTGGTCGATACAGTAGGCTTCATATATCGGACTGGGGATGACAAAAACATAAGGATGAGTTCTGTTATATTCTCAGCTCAGTTCTGAAAAGAAGCTAAGGATAAAAGTAAAAGTGAACTCACTGGCAAACTTTCTCCTTTTCCTTGCAGTCAAAATTGTCATAAAGACAGTCAGCATTGTTGCAGGACTCGTCACACTGGCTGTTGTTGAAGGAATCCACGCAACGTGGACAGCGAGTCCAGGGTTTCACTGACAGAGAACAGTCACCTCCATCCCAGTTACATGGGTATATGTTACATTCCTTGTCGCAAACGCCGTCATTGTCTTTGCCATGACAATCCGGTAGAGGGCACAAGGGTGTTGGGAGATCGAGAGGTATGATGCTCTGCTCGCACCGTTTACCAGTCCAGCCACTGGGACACTGGCAATGGAAGTATGGGAAGCTGGTCTCCTCAGTGCACAAGCCTCCATTCCTGCAGGGCTTGGCAGAGCAGCCGTCTTTAGTGCGATGCTGACACTGGGTCCCGCCATAACCTGGAAGGCAGATGCAACGCGTCCCCCTTGTGCTAAATGCACAGCTACCTCCATTGTAGCAGGACAGCTCACGACAGGACATGATTCTCTCACAGTTGACTCCGGTATAACCCTAATGATACACATAATTTACATAGTTAGGTTGTGAACCTTAAACATGCATGAAAAGCAATAATTCATGAGCTGCTACAACAAATGAGGTGTTTGGACCCTAAATGCAAATGCACACTTACCAAATGACATGTGCACGTGTATCCCAGTCCAGAGGTGCTGGACACAGAGCAAGCACCTCCATTCTGGCAAGGATGAGACTCGCACACACTGAATCTGCTCTGACACCTCCGGCCTAAACACAACATGTTAAAGTTACAGCTCTGTAGCTGGAACAGTATTTTTGCACAAGAAGATTTGCCGTGAGAGTCTACAGAAAGCCTGGCTAACCTGTGAAGCCCGGCTTGCAGACACATTGGTAGTCATTGGGCATCTGGATACAGTCGAGACTGTTGGTGGGACTGCAGGGGTTAGAGTGGCACTCGTTTATGTCTCCTTCACATCTTTCTCCTGTGAATCCAGGGGGGCAATTGCAGCGGTATCCACCCACTCTGTCCACACAAGTACCATTGTTCAGGCATTTAGGAGGAGCACTGCGTGGCCTCAAGGGGGGAGCACAATCGTCTTCATTGATCTCGCAGAGAACACCTAAAGTACGTAAATAACACCACAATGAATTTACCTGCTACATATAGAGGAATCTGTGTCACAATATTAATTCCTGATCAACGTATGTTTGCATACCTAGTGTTCCAGGGGGGCATGAGCAGATGTAATGCCCCACCAGATCAATGCAAGTGCCACCATTTTGGCATGGATGAGACTGACACTCATTGATCTCTATCTCGCAGTTCTGTCCAGTATAGCCTGGCATACACTGCAACAACATGAAAACAATTTCATAATTCCAACAATGAAGCATCCTTTGAAAAAATATTAAAGAAACAGAGAAAACACATCATTTAAACTAAGAGATGAACTCACGTCACATTGGTACCCTCCCACATATCCCCTGCAGGTGGCGCCATTGCGACAGGGTTTATCTTCACAGTGGTCCACCTGACTTTCGCAGTAGCTCCCAGTGTAGTCAGCGGGACATTTGCAGTAGTGGCTATTCCCAGTGTTGACACAGTGGCCACCATGGTGACAAAGCTCATCTGTCTGGATCCCTGATTGAAATGTAGGAGAAATTCTTAATACATAAATAAAAAACAGAATTGAAATACTATCATATATACGCACGGAGTACAAAAGTACCTCTGTTGCGAGCAGCTGTTTCACAGGAGACTCTATGGATGTCACAGTAACGTCCAGACCAGCCATTGATACATTCGCAGATGAAGGATGAATCTTTTTGGCGACAGCGGCCGCCATTTTGGCAAGGAGATGAGCGTCGGCACCAGTCCACCGGAGTCTGATTGAGCAACAGGCAGATGAACGATTGTCAGGACTTGTTATGACTCCAGAATTTCAGGAGACCTTTCCAGAGTGTCTGTGAGTGTTTGTTTACCTGGCAGCGGTTGCCAGTGAAGCCTTTGGGGCAGGAGCAACGGAAGGACTCTAGGGCATCTTGGCAGATGCCCCCGTTGAGGCAGGGCTGGGAGTCACACTCATTAACCTCATACTGGCAGTGGGAACCAGTGAAGCCTGAGCGGCAAGTACAGGAGTAACCATTGATTTTGTCTGTGCACGTCCCTCCGTTGAAACAAGAGCTGTTGACACGAAACAAATTTAAATTTTCAAGTTTCTTTGCTATATTTGTTATCTATAAATGTGTAAATGAGCCACACACACACATACACACACACCTTTCAGTGCAATCGGGGATGTTGGTTTCACAGTGGACACCGGTGAAGCCAGGTCTACATGTGCAGGTATAAGAATTAACATAGTCCGTGCAGGTGCCTCCATTTTTACAGGGGGAACTCTGGCACTCATCGATCTCTAAAGCGCAGCGGGGCCCAGTGAAGCCTGGCAGGCAGTTACAGTGGAAGGAGTTTACACCATCTGTGCAGGAACCTCCACTTAGGCATGGATCTGATGGTACAATAGGAAAGAAAACCTTTGGTTAAGTACAGTACATGTGCATGGCCCTGGATGTGTTTTATAGCAACAGGCAATGGCAGTAATTAAACATGTTAATTTTACACGACCACTCACTAGGAGAGCAGTCATTGATGTCTGCTTCACAGGTAAGCCCAGTATATCCAGCTCTGCAGGAGCACAGAAAGCCTCCAGGTGTGTTAGTGCAGGTCCCACGGTTCTTGCAGGGATTTGAGACACATTCATTTATATCTATGTTGCACAGCTGACCTGAGAAAGCAAGATGAGAGTTTGTGCATTTAGACTCACTGAAAACCCTCCACAAGAACTAAAATTAGATGAGAAGGTGCTGAAAAGACAAGTAAAATATTTGCAAACCTTGCCACCCAAGCTGACAGTCACACTGATAGCCCAAATAGTCGGGTGTGTGTGTACAGCTAGCATGATTGGCACAAGGGTTTGGGGAGCAAGGGGTGAGGACCTCTGCACAAGTGGGTCCACTGTAGGGGAGTTCACATAGACAGGTGAAACTGGCCACACCGTCCACACAGGTGCCTTTGTTCAGACAGGGACTGGATGCACATTCGTTTATGTTCACCTGGCAGAGGTTACCTGTTGGAAAAGCCGATATATGACAATATAGAACATATAATGAGGCTAACATTTAGTGGAATTTAGTGGTGAGAATCTACACATTTTAATTCCCCACTAGGGGGCGGTAGAAATTATATATATTTTTAATGTTAACCTTAAGAATGAAATGCTTAGTAGGTGTTCTGTGAAACACTCAGTTATGATTTCTTCCTACACATGTCTCCTCCTCTCTTTGCACTGTTGATCAGTGGACATTGTGCTGCTATGTCACCCTCTCACCTCTGAAGCCTTGACGACATTTGCAGGTGAAGCCATTGAGCTGGTCAATGCATGTCCCAGCATTCTGGCAAGGACTTGGCAAACAGTCATTCCTGTCCAGGTCACAGTTCTTTCCCACCCATCCCGGCTCACAGTCACATCGGTAACTGGGTAAGTGAAGCAGAATGGATAAAAAAACAATCATGCGCAAGTTGAAACAACAAAATTCTAAGGGCCTTCGTGATGATTTTTGTTCTTGATGACACAAAGCCATGTGAGTCATTAATAGTTCATACCCATTGATGTCATCCCGGCATGACCCATGGACACATGGGCTGCTGCCACATTCGTCCACCTGGGAGTAACAGTAAGGGGGCTTAAAGCCCTCGGGACACTGGCAGTGAAATCCATTCTCTTCATCTACACAGGTTCCCCCATTCCTACAGGGACTAGATGCACATTCATCTATGTCCACATTACATTGGGGACCTATAGGAGACAAGACATACTAGTAAGTGTGTTTTACAACATCTTTAATGTTGATTGTTTTAATGGAAAGTTGTGGTTTCATTGACAGAAAGCCTTACCAGTGAAGCCAGGCTTGCAAACACAGTCGTAGCGATTGATGCCGTCTTTGCAAATGCCGTAGTCACATGGGCTGCTTGCACAGTCATCAAAGTTTATCTCACAGTTTGTGCCTGCATTTACATAGTCAGAATTTTTAAATTCATAATCATTTCTAACAATACTTTAACATGCTTTAATATGGAAAGATGAAATGAAAAGAATTTTTTTTAGCTTTATTCTATATTATAATGACCCTCAACAGCAAATAATATGCAGATATTTGAGAATACAGAAATATTTCACCTTGTGATTTAAAAAGCTTGAATTAACAAAGCCTGATATTGTGTTTATGGGGTTTTTTCTTCTTACCAGAAGTCCCGTGCTGGCATTGGCAAATGTATTTGTTGACCAGGTCCACACATTTGCCCCCATTTTGACAAGGGTTACTGTGGCACTCATTGAGCTGGTTCTCACAGCGATAACCTGTGTAGCCAGCATCACAGTCACACGTGTAGCTTGCAATCCCATCTATGCAGGTACCGTGATGGCATGGGTCCGGCTGACAGTTGTTGATGTTACTGTCACAGAGTGTACCTTCATAACCTATGAGGAAAAAAATCAATGCATGGAGATTGTGTAAGGATCTGGTCATTTAACACAGCAAGCCATCAATCTTTTATGTTGCAGGACATCCTGAAACAACCTGAAATGACAAATGAACTGTCCAAATCCGATATTTCTCATGAAAGCGCGTGTGGTTTTGTTTGGGTTCTGGTCACTGTGGACTGTGGTTTCAATGCCGACAGTGTCTGTGGGGAAGTTAAACGTCGGGTGTGTGGTATGTGTGCAGTTCAGTGCTGAGTTGGGTAAAGCTGTAAAGAAGGACCCTACAGAGGCCTCCCAGTCTTGCTTTTGTTCTCAGTGGCGGGGGGAACAATAGGCTGCACCACGTCAAACAGAGCCACTTCACTCAACAGAAGGGGCCCACGAACACAAGGAATACCAAGCAGCTGGCAACTGAAACAATGACGCAGACTCCTCTGTCGTTGTATGTCTAAAAGAACATGTTAAATATCAATGTGTGCTCAGAATGAGCTCATACGTGGAGCATGTGTGACAAACGGGATACTACTATTGACCATTTGTTTGAAGGAATAGGTATATTCGATATGTCTTCATGTGAAGGAATTAAAGTTCAAATGCAGCAGAAGGTGGTGAGTGGGGGGGGTTTAACAAATGAACAGATGTTGGGGTGATGACCAAGGCTTCTTTTTTGGCAACTGCTAGTCCTCAGTGACCCCATGATCCTTGACGCCAATGAAGGAAAGAGTGGGATTAGGGGCCTCGAGTCAGTCTGCCTAGCCAGCAGACATCTAGAGAACTAGCTGACCCCCTCCCGAAACATTGAACATTTAACAAAGACCAAACACAACTCAGCAAATAGTTAAGGCTCATCTACTCTTCTGCCTGGGAGGAAACCATGTACTGTGTACTGTCTAACAAGAATACATTAACCACTTCAATGTACAGGATTCCTTACCTTCAGCACAGCGGCACTCAAATCCATTGGGACGGTCGTAGCATTTAGCTCCGTTTTGGCAGGGTGTGCTGGCACACTCATCTATATCGATTTGACACATAGTGCCAGTAAACCCTGGGACATACAAACAAAGAGGTGAAAGGTCAGAAAGAAGGTCCAGTGGAAGGGTCCAGGCTCAGGTCAGAGGGTAGTTTTGTCCCTACGCAAAAGGGCAAAGGTCTTAGGGTAGGTTAGTAATGTCTGGCTACGTTTGGTGTGAGAGCTTCTTGACTGGTTAAAAACGTCATTTGTGTGCACTTGAGCCGATGCAGAGATGACCGGTAAAAATGGCCTGGGATGCCTCTGACCTTGATGAAGTTTTTTGATGGAATTTACAACTTAGTAGTGGATCTGACGACCACGACTGGATATTGTTATCAGATGATTTTTAATATCTGCACAGTAAAATGTATATGTGAATGTAAAGAATAACAAAAAAAATGGTATTGTTAACAATTACATTATTAGTATTTATATAAGTATGATTCCATTATTACTGTTACTATATAAAACAGCAGGATCAACTGAGTGGGCTTTGAATGGGTGGGCACAGTGCCCAGACGGGGGTGAATTGGTGCATTGGTGGCGAACTACTCAGTTGATTAACAGTGTCAAGACGCTCTGCTTGTTGGTACATGGGCTGAAAAGGTGGCGGTGGTGATGGCGGTGGTGGTGGTGGTGGGGGCGGCTAGAGAGATGGTGGGATTGTTTTCTCTTTTAGTGAAGCCCCCTCCCTTTCCTGCATCATCTCCACTGGCTCAATAGCTAGATGGGGGGTGAAGGGGGGACGTCTGTCCCAGATGTAAATTGCGGACCTGGAAAAGAATCTCATTAGCAGGACTGCTGTTCCCCACCACCACCAGGGTAGGATGAGGGAGACTGCTGTCCCTTCCACATTCCACATTGGGGGGAGGGGGAGGAGAGGGCACAATAGTGTCTTTGTTCAAGCAAAAGAAGCGGATAGGCAGCTTTTTGGGCCTGTCTTTTTGTATGAGTGGTGTTTCTAGATACCAGCAGGCAGAAGCAGCAAGGCTGACCCTCCCTCATTTGATTCCAGGGACATTTAAATTCTGGCTTTCTTGTTGGTACTAATGTTGTCAGAGTTGGAATTATTAAGAGAAGGTGAAAGTATCATAGGCAATAGGTCATTTAGATAGTCTTACCTGGTTGGCAGGTGCACGTGAAGCCATTCACCATGTCCCGACAGATGCCATCATTCACACATGGGTTGCTTTCACAGTCATCCACGTCTATCTCACAGTAGGTCCCCATGTAGCCTGAAAAACAGCCAAAGGTCTTGGTGAATTTACATGTTTTTCCAGCTAGTTGCAGTTCAGTTTTTGGTGTATTGGTATGTCCAAAGCATTATGCTGTCTATGGAATTGTTCATACTCTTTGGGATGGGGAAAGGATCTCAGGGAAACTTCTCTCATGGTAGGCCTCAGATTTTTTAATACTAATAAAATTACTGGATGGTGTAAAAGATCCCAAGAGAATGCCCAGGGTTCCCACTCTACCAAACTCAAACCACCACACTCTACTGTCCATGGAGCATCACCCCTCCCTTGGTCAGTATCCAATTCAGCAGACACATGTTATACGTTCTGTGTTAGCAAACTATGAAGGGCTCCTTCACCGGGGTGAAACAGAGTGTGGATCAGAGTGTCACCCCTGGGGAGAGACTAGCGTGGAATCAGAAATAATCACCAGCACCGCATGAGCTTTGCCAGGCTGGCTGATGATGAGGAGGGTAAAGAGGAAGAGCTAGTCTCTAGAAATGAAGGGGGAGAGACTCTGGGAAAAGTCCTCTTTCCCTCTGTGTGTATGAGGGGTGCAAACTGGAGCACAGAGGGGCCCTATTGTTGCACTCCATTCCCACCACTCTCCCACTCATTAGTATTCACAGCACACTCCTCCCCCTAACTGCTGGCCCTCTCTCACATCCACTCCTATAGACCCGACTCCCAGCTCTAATTTGTATAGTTCCCCAAACCCCAGGATGCATGTAGGGCTGTGTGTGAGAGTTTCACTGTGTTTGTGTCAGTGAATGCCCAACCATCACTCAGTCCAAACTAATACCCTGTCTGGCCTGTACAGTGCATTAAGATTAAAGCAGAGCCTCCATACCCCTGGTGTCAATGCATTACATAATAGTCTGCGCTGGCAGTCAGTACTGCAGACAGCACTGTACATAATGGAACTTAAACAAGGATAGAAGGCCAGGTTTAAATAACACATAATCGTATGACATAATTACACATTACTTGACATTGGGAATTTTATATCCGTTTGCAATGAACTGATAAACATGACAGAGAAAAGAAGAATAGTTTACTTACTAACTGGTGTTCATGAATTACAAAGCATGGAAAATAAAAATACTCATTGAATTATCTATATTTGTATTGATACCTGGCATGCAGATGCAGGTGAACTCCCCAATGCGATCCAGGCAGGTGGCATCATTCTGGCAGGGCATGGATAGACATTCATTAATGTCAATCTCGCAGCGTGGGCCAGCATATCCTCGACCGCATTGACACTGGAAGGAGCCCTCTGTGTTCACGCATTTGCCAAAATGCTCACACGGGTTTGCACCTGCAGGTATAAATCTGCTGATCAGTGCATGAAATACAATAACAGATGAGTCAAATCTGACTACATGAAGATGTGACCACAGCGCCGGCTACCGTCTTACCAATCGAACACTCATCCATATCTTGGTTGCAGGCACCTCCAACAAATCCAGCAGGACAGGTGCAAATGGCACGTCCATTCAGGGGGTTGGTGTCACAGACCGCTCCCTCATTGCAGGGATTGCTCACACAAGCATCGTCAAGGTGACATAGCAAACCTGTATTTATACAAAAAAGTAAACACATGAGATATTAACAATAAAGTAGGCACCATGTCTAAAATGGTCACAGAGACTTTTGGAGAAACCCACGCACCTGTCTTTCCAACTGGACACTCGCAGAAGAAGGACGCTACACGGTCATGGCAGGTTGCACCGTTAAAACACACAGCTGTGGCGCAGTCATCAACATTCTCACTGCAGTCATCTCCAGTCAAACCATTAACGCAAACACAGTTATGACCGCCGATGGTGTTGATGCAAGTGCCTCCGTTATGGCAGGCATTTGGTTGCATGAGACACTCGTTGACATCCTCAGCACAGTATTGCCCTGGTGCAATGAGGAGACACATATTTAATATACAGTATATTCAGGATTTATTTAAAACTGCAAAATGTGTTTTAACAGGTAAAAAATACCTGTCCACTCAGGTGGGCACTGGCAATTGTAGGTATTGACTCCATCCACACATATTCCTCCATTCATGCATTTATGACCTGGACAGTCATCCACATTATTCTCACAGTTGTGCCCCTGAAACCCTGTGACAGATGAAGAGACAATAAACTTATCATACACAAATACATTAATAAAAAACTGGGAATTCAACGTTGCCAGTTTCAAGCCCTCAGCACTTCTACTCATAACCTTGGGTCGTTTTTCTCACACAGGAGAATGTACGGGACAACGTGGTCAGTAAAAAGATTCAGAAGTGTCTGATTATTTACATGTTCCTGTGATGGTTCCCATACTATACCAGCACAGGCTGTGACCCCTGTCTGCTTCAGAGGTCCACACTCCCTGTAGTGTTTGCTTGTTTTATAATCTCTCACAGTTTCAATGACTTCCTTTCTGGCAAGAGATGTTTCCTGTCAGCTCCCTTGTGGCAAACCAGAAAGTCCATAAAGTAAAATCCTTCTGTTGTGAACCGAACAGAGTATTGTGGAGTACAGACAGGCAGCCTCCTCCAACTCTCCCACCATTTCTTCTCCCATCAGTAGCTAATAATAGCACACAGGAAACTGACATAGGACAGAGGAGTAAATCCCACCACTCACTAACCAGCTACGTCATCAGGCTGGGAAAATCTGTATGTCTTAATTTCCACGCTGAGGGCTTGGGAAAAAGTAATGTTTGTGCACAAACCCCTGGTGTATTGTGTGTACATGTGTGTTCTATTAAGCCATAGAGTCACTCTACCTGGTAGGCAAGCACACTCGTAGGAATGGTCACTAGTCTGGCGACAGGTTCCTCCATTAAGGCACTGAGAGGGGGCACATGGAAGGGTGGACACCTCACATGTGCGCCCGCTGTATCCAGGTTGGCATTGGCAGTGGAAGGATCCATGGGTGTTAATGCAGAAGCCACCGTTGAGGCAGGCACCGAGCTTGCGACACTCATCAATGTCATTGCGGCAGTTCTTTCCTTGGAAGCCAGGTGGGCAGGAACAGTTGTAGTGGTTATTCCAATTGGCACAACGGGCCCCATTGGCACAGGGACTTGTGGCACAAGCATCAATGAGGGAGCAGTCTTGGCCTGGAGATTAAAAAAGTGATTTGCATAAGTCAAGATAGAAGCTTTTAAGAGGTCACGTTTCTCAATGAAGACAACTGTACCTCTGAACCCTCTCTGGCACACACAGGTGTATTGTGGGATTCCGTTGATCAACTGACTCCTACAAGCTGCTCCATTCAGACATGGAGACCGGTGACAGGGATCGAGGTGCTGACAGAGAGGACCAATGAATCCGGGACGACATCTGGAGGAATAAATTCACACAGATCAGCTGACAAGCTCAGACACTTAAACACAGGGCTGTGATTTTCCAACTGGAGCCCCAGTTCCCATCATGTTCTGGCTTTGGCAATCTGGGCTCAATGACATCTTGGCAAAGCCTACTCTCTGACTCATACCTTGGCATGAATAATGCTTCTGAGCCTGGAATAAATTTGTATTAATAAAGCTTACCCCATAGGTAATACTCATGCAATATACTGTTCATGGAATGAAATAAATATACATTAAGAAAGTTTAAAACATGATCATAGTGGAATGCCATCTTGTGTTACAGGCTTAACAAAGCCCACTCTGTTACTTCCAGATGGAAATCCTCAGTTTCTCCATGTCAGTTAACATTCCTGCACTGTTACACTTTTCCTACACCTCAGTCCCTCTTCTCATATATGAATAAGGACACACCCAGAGACATCAGTCTGGAAACTCATAAATTGCCAAAATATACTGACTGAAGAAAAATGTGGGCTGCTTCACATACAAATAGAAGAAGCAGCTGTCGGATTTTTGCATATACTCATTAATAAATAAATATAAGGTGCATTATTTTGGTAAATCCCTGCTGGTCTGCTTACACCTAGATATTTCTCCAGTGTATTTTGAGTTGTTGGCCTCATGTGCATCCAATGACACAGATATTCCTACATTTCAATAAAAAAATTGTTGCCATCAAACTTCAAGCAATGGCTATATTTCACTCACATTACATGTACATAAATTCGACTATATATACTTTCCCCTTTCAAGTCTATTTTAGTCAGTGATACATACAACAACAACAATAACAACAACAATAATAATTGATGATAATAATAATTAATAGGGCATCAGAGTGGTTCAGTGGGGAGCGCTGTCGCCATACATCAAGGTGGTTCCGGGTCGAGTCCCTCTCTTTGCTGAGTTTGCATGTTCTCCTCGTGTCTGCTTTGTTTCTCTCCGGGGTCTCAGGCTTCCTCCCACCTCCAAAATCATGCACTTCAGGTTAATCGGCCGGTTACAAATTGACCGTAGGTGTGTGTGCCTGCATCCTTGTCTGTGTCTCTGTGCGGTTCACTGGCGTTGCACCCGGAGTTTCCCCTGCCTCACGCCCTCAGTCAGCTGGGATAGGCTCAAGCCCCCCCCCCCCCCCACGACCCGACACAGCAGATGAAGCGGTTGAAGATGAATGATTGAAAGAATAATAATTAATAATAATGAAAATAACTTTTAGGCAACAAATCTTTGCAGCGCTTTTAACCTGGGAGCAGCTCAGTTGTCCTTCAACTCAGTTGAAGGACAGAAGCAGCAGCCGCTGCCCTGCTTCAGACATACGTTTAAGCCTGACCAAATATTGTTCAACTAAGAGGTCAAAATAAACATATAAACATGCTTTCAAAAGCTACATAAATCTCATGGGAGTGGAGACATGCTGTGAAGTCCAGCATGCACTGGTAACTTGACACCCACAATGGAGCCCCTGGATGAGTACATGCTCCCTTTTCAAAACAGTCTGTTTGATGCTGTTGACAGGGCAGTGTCGGCTGGGTTTTAGCCTGCCCTTGGGCTGTGTCTTCTCTTTCAATGGGATGGAACCCCTGGCTGGCTTCAGCAAAGGATTTTCATCAGTTCCTTTGTAAGCGTAACCACCAACTTGTGTTAGTTTGTCTTTTATTTTTCTGTTGTGCTTTGACCAACTTTTGACTCTCCTTCTGTGCTATTACTAACATGGACTAGAAAAAAAGGTTTTGTCCAGGCTGGGAGAGGGAATATGCTCCAGGGAAGGCTCAAAGGATCAACCAATCATTTTAGATTTTCAACGATACAGCGCTTTTTCAATGGTGAACAGAGACAATAGTAAAATGAAGGAGTCGTAGTGAAGGGTATGGGCCCTTAGGTCAATTTACGTAAGTGCACAAGTAAAAAAATACAATTTGTAAGTGTTAGAAATAAAAAGGAATAAAAAGAAATTTGTGCAGCCAATCCAAACCAAATAAAAATTTAGGCTTCCCCCTTGTGTCATAGGATGAGAGGTAAGCTATCCTTGGTCCCCTAACTGATTGTGATAATGTCACTGAGGCTGCAGGCTTTGGTGGAAGGTGGAATAGACAGAGTGATGAGCAGGAGGAAAGTGGTCTGTCCAGAAAGAATGTCATGCCATATTTCCTGTAATCCCTCGTCCCTTGCTCTGAAAACACAATACTCACTCTGAATGCACAATCCCTGTTGACCTAGCAACCTCACAGATGAATGGGCAAGTCACACACCCAACCAATCACTCCTTCCCACCTCTCCCCTTGTGCCCAGCGGCTATTTGTCACGGCTTGGCTAGGTTTATTTAGAGGCACATTAACTACATCTGGAATCTTGGGTGTCACTACAGAAATGAAAAACAAAAGATGAGACTAAAGAAGAATGTTGCTCATTAAGCTAAATAAATACAATACACTAAATACACAACGTATATGGAGGTTTGGATGAAGATGAAAGCCTAAGTGCTACAGTCTTAACAGGATGTTTGATGAGCAAAGTGCACCAACATTTATTTGTGTGTGTTACCACCTGTAAAAATGTATACAAAGACAGCTGTGGACATAACAAACATGGAGTCATTCTGCTACACTATTTCCTGTAATTACATTCAGATTCATTGGTATTCAATAGCAACAAATTGGAGATGGCTGTATGTGTGCTTGGAGCCTGCATGTTCACCAATTCTTCAACTGGACCCTGGCAGATATTTGTATATGCAGGCATATAGATGGGTGTGTGCATGTAAAAAGGATGATAGTAGTCATGCTCGATTAGTTAAGTTGTCCTCTCTTTCAAATGCAAACTGAACTGAGTAGCCAAAACATATATTCTTTTGTCTAAAACTGAGTCATTGCCAACAAGCTACTCCCATAACATGAAAATCAAAGTGCTATCAGTGCAGACTGTGAGAAACGTGTAAATGTGTCCTGGTGCACTCCAGACTGTCCTTATCAGAATTTTTACTACCTCCTGGATTCCGCTGCCTCTGGGAAAAGAAAGGCAGGAATTGTGCTTTAGTCTGGGCCAAGCCTTGTTTGTGGAAGACGTGGATAGCAGGTGCAGTCTGTTCTTGTGCAATGGGCCCCTGAGTCATAGTTAGTGAGTGCCGACTTATGACCTTTGAGGAAGAGCGTGCAGCAGATGAAGAGGAGGTCTTTAAGTGCAGGGGAGGGATGACCAGAGTTGGTAATCTCTCTGTGTCAACACATGTGAGGGCTTATGCCAGCTGCAGCCCCGGCACCATGCATCTGTCCACATCTGTCACTGAAGTTCTGGGTGTGTGGCATATGACTCTCTTGTCAGACTTAAAGCCAAAACAACTGCACTGTTTTGCTCATGGGACAAGCCTAGTATCCAAAACACACACTGGCTATCGAAGACATGTAGATAACCATCACAAGCACATGCACTAATAACTCCAATTTTCAACATTCTTGCACAAAAGCACAAAATCACCACTGCAACAACACCAAAACATGCAACAATCACTGCACACACAAACACAGAGAAAAGAAACTTACAACCAGACTCAGCCTCTGAGGAGCAGCGGTATAGGGAACCCATAAAAGAGAAGATCCACAGAAAATATTTGTCAAGAAGAACAAAAGCGATCGGAAGCGTCAAACATTTATCAAGAGAAGTACAAATGACTGTACAAAACATTTTGAGTTTATGTAATTCTTAGTCATTTAGCGTCAAAACATTTCAGTCAGACATGATTTATCGACGTGATTTCGGTCACCTATAATTTTGTATACTCGAGGGTAATACAATCCTAGTTTTCCTGCTTTCTGGGTCACTGCAGAGTAACCTGAGCTCATCCTCTCTTACAATAGCAGCTACCCTGCCAGAGGTCAAAGAGTGGCTCACCTGTGAACAAAGAGGCTGTAATCTTTGACACGGTTCATACACACAGTCATGCTTCACAAAGCAAAAAGTATAGAGGACACTTCCTCTTAAAGGTCGTTTCCCTAGACATTTAGAAAGCAAGCAGAAGATCAACAGAAGAACAAGCTAAAGATTTTTTCTAGTTGTAATGACAGGAGCTAAGTGACCTTTTGCAAATTCAAGTTTGTTATACGAAATTTTTTTTACTAGGGGACGGGGGGTATCCACCATTTTTTGCATTTCAACACAGGTCTCAGTCAGCAGGAGCATGCAATTCTCCATTATGGAAGTCCATACTGACACCACACTGCCAACTACCCCCCCCCCCTTCCAAACAGCCTCCTCTGCTTTGCGGTCCTCAACTTGGCTCTCCCTTTCTCAGAAAAGAGCCAGATTGGGGGTTGGGGAGTTTTTTGTGGTCCAAATAAAAGACCTCAAGTAGTCAGAACTTCTTTGTATGAAAGTTTTTTTTTGTCGGTGGGGGTGTGTGTGTGTGGGGGGGGGGGGGGTGTCTGGGCTTACACGGACCAACAGGCCTGAGCTGTAGCCTGGCAACAGTAACCCATGGTGAGAGAGAACTGAGAAAAAGGGGGTGTTGGGAGACAGGGTTCTATAAGGACAGTTGGAACACTTCAGAGGACTGATTCCCTACATATGTAGGTATCTCAAAGCTCCATCTAAGAACAGATTCCATCTCTTAAATATTATAATTTCTAAAAGGATGTGCGCTTAAGTCTGTAGTGCAGTTTGCTTTATTGTGCTTTGACACACAATGGAGGTATTGAAATCACTGGTGGGAGGCTTCCAGAGCACCACCTGGGGCATGAATATTAACCATGTGAATATTAGGACATGTAACTTTGTCTAAAGAAAAACTGGTAATGCATCGAATGAAAAAGGTAAACACGCATCCTTCTTGTCTCTGATAGCCTGTAAATATGCATATTTACATTTATCTATTTACATATAAGAATGTCAATCTAAAATCTACCTTTGAACCTTTGCAGTCCTGTAATTCTTCTTTGAAAGAATGGGATACAATTGTTCTTCATACACTATCCGAACAAATTTTCCTCAAGTGTCAACAGATCTCTGGAAGAATACTCAGTGACATATTTCAAATAGCAGCACATTTGCCCATGACCACATTGCATGAATCCCAGAGTTGAGGTCTTTCAAAGCATTCTCCACTGAATGCAACCACAAATACCCCACCCATCCACCTAAACTGAACCAGATTTTCACTAAACTTGGAACTGAAATCTAAGGAGACCCCGTTTCTACGAAACACTAACACCAGTTCACCTCAACAGTACGAAGCTAATGTATTAAAAGATACCTTGCTCCTTTTCAGGGCCTATATTTCTATCAATTTTCTAATAAAAATTGGAAAACTAAAACTGATACATATTGGATCTTAATTAAACATTACTCCATTAATATTTACACAAAGACACTCTAATGATGTTGACAGAAACTGACTGACTGTGACAAGTCGAGATTCTCACAGGCTTGTAGTCCTGAAAGAATTGGTTTTGTTTATAGTTCACTGGGAAAGGTTCTTGGTGATAAGCTAAGGAGAATGCTAGGGAGCAGCCAGAGAATGTCTATTATTGGCTGCGTTTATCTGGTGCTGTCACCCAAAGACCTGCTTGGGATATTAAAGAAACACTGTGTCCAGTCATACCTAACAACACATTTTATAAAACTGTATAAAACAAATAACAAATGTCTTTTATTTACATGTGGCAGAGTATTTTAGTTGCAAATTCTTTACTATATTTTAAATCTGGAACATGTAAACAGCAAAATGCTGCCTGGTGGTCTGTGGAAACTGTGCTTAGTGGAAAAAGGAATGCCTTTTCCTGAATCATTTAATGATGGACCCATCCCTTCCTCTTCCAAAGGGGAGGGAGAAAACGGGAAAATTTTGCTGGCAGCTCCAAGTTATTTCAATCAAGCCTGCCTGAATGTCTCTTCATAACATTAAAGAACAAACAGCCAGGGGATGAGAATTTAGAAATTTATCTGCAAGTAAGCATGAAGTTCACACATAAATGTTACTCCAAAAACTAACCATAATACAGTCGGCTAGTTTTTTGCATTCATATAATGAACATAAATGAACACACTTAATTTCATTTACACATTGTCAGATATAAATTCTTAGTAATAATGCAGAAAACAGTTTTTTTTTTACAAGTTCATGTGGTGAGAAGGGATGATGGAATAAAATAAGGAAACAGATAAGTTGCAAAGGATGGACTTGGTGCAGTCTAGGCTTCTAAGATGAGACAGTATGTAGTATATCTGAGAGGTCAGAAGGCACCACTTCCTCTGATGGGTCCCAGGAACCACAACTCCCACTTTCCAGTCCTGACCCAGAAAGTGGAAGGGACAATAAACCCGAATATTCCTCCCGATTACAGAGTAACCTCTTGGTCAGATAGTTCTCATCTCATAGATAAGACCACTGATCTCCTACAAAGACATTTCAAACTACTGGATCTGCAATGCATCACTTTTCCGGGATAATCACTACAATGGCTCCATCTGCCTGTCAGGATAACATGAGTTACATGGGCTGAAAGTTTTCCAACAAAACAGCAAATTGCAAAGCAAACAAGTGATTTTAAACATACAGTTCTCGATGGGAGGTTGCTGACAGTCGTGTCAAAGACATTCCTGAGGGGGCTACCTGGATAAATGGATAACAGGAATGGACAATAACGTGAAAGCACCAGAGGCGCAGGAGGAATCTTACTAGGCATTCCTTTTCTAATCCACCATAAAAATGCCAAAGAAAACAAAAGGCTGAGGTGCTCTGTCCTAGGTCAACAATATAATCTGTCCGTTTCCTATGGTCTTTGCAAATGCCTATGATTTAGAGGACTGTTACTCACTCACACTATTCATCTTTCTGATTAATTTCATGTGTGGTTGCTGTCTTTCCAATTTAGAGGGGCTATAACACATTTTAAGTCAAGAAATGTGAAGAAATAACTATATTCTTCAAAAATGTAGTTATTAATTTTACTCAGATTCTTTATGAAAGTGAAATAAATCAGGCATAAAAACTCTTTACTGCAGAAACAGAACTCCACACTCAAAGTCAAAGATGCCATCTTTATCATGTTCATAGTTGGGAGTTGCTGAAGGGTTATAAGGAACACTCACAATTTATATGTTAACGCTGCTACTGAAGCCAAAGGCAAAGCAATCACAATGTAAAGAGGACTGCTGGATCCAGTCATTGAGTTTTGTACAGCAACACACACTTGTTTCCATTCAGTTTGACCGGGATGAGAGCAAAGGGCAGGTCCGTGATAGGCCATTCTGGTGAGAGATGGAGCAACAACGTGGGACAATGTGTGCAAATAAAATTTAAAAGCGTCTGAATCGGTTTGCTGCTGCACTGTGAGAGAAGCAACATGTGTTGGAAGGACTGGGAGCTACCAGCTTCATTCCTCCACAAGCTTGTCTCTCACAGTATGGGGGCGGCTGACTGCTCAATGGCAGCACCTGGCCCTATGCTTACCCTTTGTCAAGATCTGACTTCACTGGATTACCATCACAACATCCACCAGCTGTCCTCTATGCCGCCCCACCCACCCGCACACCCTCCTTCCCAGCCTCACTTCACCCATTCTCTAGTCCAGTCCGATTCCTCCAGCTGGATTTTCTCTGTGCAACACCCTCTCAATCTGCCTAATTATCTCCCCTCTTGCTGCAAAACGATGGCCTTCTCTGGGCAGCGCATTCTTCTCACTGGGAGAAGACCAAAGGCTTCTTCTAATGAACTTCCAGACTGGTCACCTTAAGGGAAGCAACACTATCAATCCTACACTGTCAAGTTCAAAACTCAAAGCCAATGACTGTTTCATGACAATTATTCATTTACATCACATCATTGTGTTGACATATTTTAATCATTGCCGTGTTAAGTGGCCCCACTCAGAACTTATTTATCATCACAGTGACAAAAAAGGTTCGTAAGCAGAGCTATGGTTTCTGGGAAACTATTGATTTGTGGCAGACATACATAACTAAATCATCTATGCTGTGCTTATCTACAGGCCTAAAATTAAGTGAACTGGTTGAAAGAACAATGCATTCAAAATATTTAAATATAACAGTTATGAAGTCAAGTGAACCATCCTTATTAAAAAAAACCCACATTATATACTTTGAAGTGATATCAGTTCTGTATCCAAACTACGTAACATTACTGGTCGCATTGCTGGTTATTGGCAAATGGCCAAGTTAAAATACTCGACCCATTCAGATTGGCAGAATTAGCTGATTGTCAATATGGAACTGAAACAGGTGAAATATCTTATCTGTAATTCTGGTCTTCAAGCTTTACTAACACCCAAGGAAGCCGTCGGCATTAACAAAGCGGAGGATGAATTTGAATATTTCTTGCATGTAAGAACTGAAGTGTGGTATCGTATCTGTTTGCCAACACGAGACATGATACACTGGTATCTGGGGCGGTGACAATGGCAGCTGCCATGCACAAAACATTACGGTCATTTAAGGAGATTTATTTACCATAACAAAAATAAGACAACGGATGCACAACTAGTAACAGATGATAAATTTGTGGGTTTCTGTGGAATAGTGGTGACTTTGAGCAATGTTGTTTACTGGCTCCCCCAAATTCCTTTCAAATGCCAAAACATGGATCTGTATCTGAAATCCATTACTCTCTTTCTTCTCTGTATTGGGCTCACTTTGCTGTGGCCATTCTTCTCCCTCTCTCTGTCCCTTGTTCTGATGGTGCCAGGTTACAGTCCGGTATCTAGTAGGAGAAAGAATCTTTTCTGCTGTTTTGGGTCTCCTATTTCTGTAAGTTCCCAGGGGAAGGGGTGGGGTGGCTCCCCCACTCACCCCTGTTTACGACCGGCCTGACCACTCTTGTGTGGCCATGCTCCACTCCACTGCTCTGCTGTGGAACCCTTTCTGTGCCATTTTATGATATCTAATTCTTCTTCCATTAGAGATACTTTCCCTGTGAACTTTAAATCCTTCTTTCTCTTGGTGCTTAACCACAATATTGATGACTTAATGCCAACTCCTACACAGCTAACTACACACACGAACACAACACAAAGGACTAAAGGAGAACAAAGGATGGCTGAATCATGTCTTCCAAAAGAAAACTGTGATGAGATGACTAAAACTGTGAATAACAACTTACACACTTATGTAGGCTAAAGATTGAGAATGCCTTAGTAGTAGTAGGCACGTCCTACTTCTATGCTGTGTTAAAAAATAAATGATTGACTCAGGCAGTTATGTTAGATTATATGAAAAAAGGCTCCATAGAACTATTCATCCACACACTTAATGACACTCTCCTGTTTTAGCTCGAGCTAATGGTTAAAAATGTGGGCTGGTACTGCACATGTATGAGTTACACATTGGCTAAATTGTACGGGATACTCCAAGCAGAATGATCACTTTTTCTACTGCATGTAAAGATATTAATGTTAGAATATTACAGAAAAAAAACTTCTAACATGTTTGATTGAGCAAACACTATTTAGGGCGCTGACGCAACTTTGAACCAGGTTATGTTGTAAATTGCAAACAACTCCAATATAATAATAAATTTTTGCCATTTTGGAGGGAAGCAGGTGGCACCCAAGGAGTTTTTGTTCTATCAATGAGTGTGTGCCCGCCATGTGAAACACTGAGGCATGTTTCCTAAGCTGTTTTTTTTAAAAGGAAAAACGACCTCAGGGCATGACACTGTAGGCTATTTAGCTAGAGAATTGTAATGGGGTCCCACACAGCCCCCTCACCAAATTGAAAAACAAAAGCCTCATCCCTGCCAAGAGATGTGAGCTCAGAATTGCTCAAAGCAGTCAGGAAACAAAGACAAGGCCTGAAAACTTTGACATAAATGCTTTTTGCTAGAAGGTGGTAAGTACAACAGCAAGAAAAATAGCATGTGGGAAATATTAATGAAAAACACAGAGGGAAAACTTGATTCATATTAAGTTTAATGCTATGATTTATGTCTGACAAAGCAGCCGAACAGGTGTAAGAGACAAATGTGTCAGAGAAGCATGTTGAGGCTTGCTAATGCTTATCCGTGTAGGCCTCATCAATATTTCCCGTCTTTCAACACCTCATGTAAAAGGTTGAAAGTGGAACAGTTTACAGAATATAATGATGGAATTTACATTGTTATTTTGATTACTGTGAGACTTGGTCCTAAATCACTGCAAGTCCAGCTGAGAAACACAAACCTTTGCATATCAATTCACAGACATGTTTAAAAGTATGTTTTAAATCAATTTCAAAAGCCAAAATTGTGAGGATTTGACTTTTTGAGTGAAGGAATCACTCATCTACAAGTGTCATCATTTTACATCTGTACAAATGTTTCACTTACATGCATCGAGTGGGTGAATCTAAGCAGGTCCCTCCATTTTCACAAGGTCTGTATTTATCCACGCAACGGGACCCTGTGGAAGAGAACAACACAAGTAAGAGATCCACTTTAACCTGAAGATGAACATGTAGTCTGATCATTCACTACTGCCTCACAGCAAAAACAATAAATATTGTCCAACTAGACCTCAGATCTGGTAGATATTCAAAAAGTGACTTTAAGTATTAATAAGATGCCAGACTAACCCTTTAAAACTGTTCCACATCTCTAAGCACGTCTTTCGAGTTTTCTAGACAGGCCTTTGCCACTTGTGGCATCTTGATGACACACCAACATTTTTGAGGCTTACTTTGGCAGAAGTAGATCAACATTTGTGCTCGTTTGTCACCATGAAACAGTTTGTGCTCAGACTCAAATCGGTCTTTATATCCATTAATGTATCATGTAACTGTCATTGTTCTCTGATGGGGGGGAAAAAAACAACAACATTCAGTTGTTTGGAAAGTCTTTGTCTAGAAAAAGGGAAGGGGACTTTCCGATCATCACTTTCTTTAAATTGAAAACAGGGTTTCGCCTTCCCATCCACACAAATTAGAAAGCAAATAGAGCACAAACCAGCGCTCCCCGGTGAAACCTTTAAAGGGCCGCTGATGTTCCAGCCGCGGGAACGCGGCGGAGCGCAAGTTGCGCTGGTGCATCAATCGTCTCCAACAAAAGAAAACCAACACTTATAACGGATGAGATCTATATGTTGTACTTTCCCCCATGCAGTAATAGGAGGTTTCTGAAGTTAAAACACTTTCATGCGTGTATTATGATACGTGATGCGCACGATCGTCCTCCACATTGCCATTATCTGCTGGCGGTCAGTTCCTCCGTGGGGCTTTGTGGGACTTGGCTCATTATCCGCTCCCTCAAACAAGTAAATAACTATTACCTTAAAGAAAACAAGTGAAAAGAAAAGTCACGCAGAAACACGCCAGTATTCATTGGAAGTCAAGAACGACGAGATAGCCCCACTTTTATTTTAGAATCACTCTGATGATGGGCTGTCCAGACATGGACACCAAAGCCTCGAAAATAAAATTAAAAAAAAAAAAAAGTTCAAGTGAATTTGTTAGACTTACCCTCACAGACACGCAGAAACAACAGAAATGACGAAATAATCCATAGAATATTCCCTTCCATTTCGGTGGAAAAGTTTCCAACGTTTTAAGTTGGGCTTTTTAGTAGAAATACATCCTTTGAAAAAGTCCACATAAAAATGATGGCTCCAAAATCGATGGGGGTTTTTTCATCAAGTCAACCGGAAAGTTTAGGTCCCCGTCCAATATTATCCTCAGCAGCTCGGCCACGGCTGCTGTGATTCTCGATTAACCTCCTGGAACTTTTCAAAAACTTTTCCTCCCAGATTTTCCCAGCGTCTAGTGTTACTCCGCCTCTCTCTCTCTCTCCCTCTCTCTCCCTCTCTCTCTCTCTCTCTCTCTCTCTCTCTCTCTCTCTCTCTCTCTCTCTCTCTCTCTCTCTCTCTCTCTCTCTCTCTCTCTCTCTCTCTCTCTCTCTCTCTCTCTCTCTCTCCCCCCCTCTCTCTCTCATTGGGACATTGCTCACAGACAGCTACATTAAATGTCCCTTACAGTATAGTTATCATTAACAGTATTTCCAACTGCTGCCTTAACGCCAGGTAAAATTATGGTCAGCAAATAAAAAAAAACCCTAAATACTTAAAAAAAAAATTTAATAAGTAAGTGCTTTTGTGAGCCATTAGTTTTGATCTGTTTGCTAAGGCATGGAACCATTTCTATGTATGACACAGATGTACAGAATTGGAGTTTAGAAACATATTCAGGTGATAACAGCAAAATTAACCACAGAATGACCCCCACAGGAACTAAATTGTGGTTTCTCAGCAAGGTAACTGAGCTGGTGGTTTATATGTCCCCACATGCATGAGTAGTACTTTACACTTGGGATGCTCAATAACAAAGTCGTCATATTGCCTAAAGATCAATGTCTGCAGGTAAAATTGTTTTGTTTGCTGGAGTATAATAAGGCAAATTTCAGAGGACGGGAAGATAAAAACGGGACGGGAAAAAATATTTCTGGAGCAGTTGAAAAACAACAGGACTCAGTTTAGAAATTGATTATCATGCTCAGAAATATAATCATTAATCCTCAATCTCTCATAAAGGGAGATATATATTCTTCAAAGGGAACATCTCAGACAAAGAGTTCCAGATTATGTCTATTCAAAAGTAGCTTCTGTATTATTGCACTCAACTGGAAGGTGTCCAATGCTGTGCAAACTTACTTTGTTTGCATGATAAAACAGTTGGTGAATTGTGGATATAGAGAGTGAATTGTCTAAACATGATAGAATATAGTGCAGTGATTCCTATGCTTCCCACGGCCCATGCATGTGCCATGTTACAGCCTTGCTTTCTGCGCCTGTGGCGGTGGACTGATTTTCTGCAGCCGCTGTATAGTGCCTTGGTTGTCCCGCTGCACAGAGTGGAACGGGTTGCTTATCAAGACAATAGTCTTGATTTGAATTATAAAAGAAGTCCAGCATTATGACACAGTTTCTCTCAGCAGGGGAGGGCAGTACACTAATATTCAAACACTGCCCCTCCACCCTCATCCTCCTCCTTACCCATCACACTATTCCAATCCTGGCCTCGAATAAATGACAAAAATGGGTAGGGCCTTGGCTGGTTTGAAGTTAAGTTCATTAGTAGATGTGATGTCATCTATAGGGGTTGGTGAAAAGGGCTGCTTAGGCTTTATAGACACCTGCTTAATTTGGCATCAACTGTGTGCTGAAAGCTGGGCAGTGCACAATTTTTAATACTGTAGCTTCTCCAGTTTACCCTGCCCCTATATTTACAAGTATCTTAATTGTAATAATTTCCTTTACAATCCTGATTATTGAGTTTAATACAACTTTCTATTCAGGATCACGTGGTTGCACTTGTTACTGTTGATGTACTCACCTGTAAGTGAAAACCTGACAGAGCTTGGGAGAAAGATGTTAAGCAGTGATTTTACAAATGTATTCAACAATCTAGGTGTTTCATCTGGTTGTGAAATATGTCTCTCACCTTCTGGGTATGCATGTAAATGCAGCCCCAGATTTCCCTGGCAGGTGCTGGTGGTGTTTTGTCTAAAGTCCAGTTGGAGTAGGTCCCAAGGAGAGATTTCCCAGAGTGCACCGATACAGATAGTTGTATTTATAATACGTTGCTGTGTAGGTACTCAAAGTCTACAAATCCTTCATGCGCCACATTCCTCTAAAAAATTTTGAGGCCTTGATCAGTCACTAAAAAAAACAGCTGCTGGCTTCTTAATCTCAAATAATCTCTTCATAACAAAAATGTCAAAGTCAAAGCTGTTGTCAGTCATCACATTTTTTGTACAAAAAAATGCTCATAAAAGGAATGATTGAAATGTACTGACTTGATTGGGATGATTGATTAATCCAGACGTATCTACAAGCAACAAAATATACTTTTCAATTATCAATTGTAAAAGCAAGTACACCACAAATACAGTCCATTTTGAGTATGTTCTTCTTTTCTTTTCCTTTTATTTGTCACATGATACCTTGAAAGAGTTGAAAGAGTACAACTGAAAAACACATTAGATTTCTAATTGTTGTTTGTGTGATAGGCATACAATCTGTAGCACATAACTCAAATGAAGAGTCAATGAGAACATTTTATTTCTCATTGGAAGTGTCAGCCTTTCAGAAAAGAAAAATTACAGGCAGTGCAATTTCATCTCATACATACAACAACAGTAGCACAATGTGGTTTCTGTAAGGGACGTTTTTCTTTTTTCCTGGTAAATTGTATTATTCATGAATTCTTAATTATTTAAATTTTCATCTCATCTCTTTCCAGTTCTCTCTCTCTCTCTCTCTCTCTCTCTCTCTCTCTCTCTCTCTCTCTCTCTCTCTCTCTCTCTCTCTCTCTCTCTCTCTCTCTCTCTCTCTCTCTCTCTCTCTCTCTCTCTCTCTCTCTCTCTCTCTCTCTCTCTCTCTCTCTCTCTCTCTCTCTCTCTCTCTCTCTCTCTCTCTCTCTCTCACACACACACACACACACACACACACACACACACACACACACACACACACACACACACACACACACACACACACACACACACACCAGGAAAAATACTCAGTGTTGTTTGTCCTGGACTCAGGAGATAATCTCCAATCACACAAAGATATGACAGGTTAGGATTTCTAACTCTGCTCTCTGCTGGAAACAGAGTAACTCTCCTCTTTGAATAGTTGTTATGTTGCTTTTGGCTAATAGATGCAAATCTGGAAAATAGAATGACTGAATTCAATCAAGAATCTTACACATTTTAGATAGGAGCAGCCTCTCTAGTATCACCTCTCTGCTTTTGTATACTCAGCTGTACAAAGCAGTCTGTAATTCTCTCCAATAAGCATTTGATACCTTGGATAACTTGTACTATTGTGACGCACATTGCTTACTGAAAGGCTTTTATTTAGTCCTGCATGTGAATGATACCGTGTGTTTGCAGAGTTGAGTGAAAGTTGACCACAGACTTTTAAGTGAAGACCACCCATGGGTAAAAGAGTAAAAAAATAGTATTGTCATGCTGTTACTGTTCTGTGTTCTCTCAATGCAGGGGAGCATGTCCATACACTACACAGGTACTCTTGAAGCTACACTTTAAAAGCTAACAGTAAATTTGGAGGTTTAGCTATATTTTACATGAGATAACAATGGTGTAAAGATGAGTTGCAGGTAAGAATCTAGAATCTATTTGTTGTGTCTAACAAGTACCGTCCTTTCATATTTAGTGGCCTTTCAGTGCTAGCATGCTCCAAATGATAGGGGTGCGAACAGGCAGTGTTTGTGGACACACTGGACGTGATGACTTTACCGCCCAGGCCAGACTGATTTATATGGGAAAAGCCCTAAGAGCACCCACAGAGAGTGTGGAGAGGATTAGTACCCCCTCTAAAAAAATGGTCATGGCCAATCAGTAGCTGAGACCCCCTACGGACAGATGTCAAAGCCAATTGCAGTGCCCTGATCAGGTTCATGTACAGATTTTACTTCTCTATCATAACTCCATAATTATATGTTTGCTTTTATTAAGGGTTTGTGGGTTGGCACTTCACCTTCAAATGTTGTGGGTTTCTGCAGTTTCTGCACACTTCTGATGTTGTCTCTTCAACTAGGTGTACCAACGGGCTCTGAAGAACATTTACAAAGACTTGTATCTTCCAGTGATGAGACTATTTAACTCTTTTTTTCCCTAGAAAACTAGGATATTTAATTAAAATAAGTCAATCAGTCAATCCATTAATCAACAGTTTATTGTCGTGTGCACAACAAGCACATAGAGCAGTCACTGGCAATGAAATACTTGTCACAGGCTCCCTCATACAATGCTTAAAAATTGGAGCAGTAGTAAGATAAGTATAGAGTCCTAAATATGTATTACAAAAAAGTAGAATAAAATAAAATAAAAATGAAATAAATGGTGCGCAAGTTAACAATATTGCAGGCGCAGAACAATCTACAAGAACATTCTTCTATGCTTTTTGTCAGATACATTTAGTTTTTAAGAACATAGAGAAGAAAAAACTGTATTGTCTCTTTGTTGTCTCTGTGTTGTCTTTGTGTTGCCCTTGGTCTTCAATATTCTAAATTTTGAATGAATTTTTATTTTTTATTTTTTATTTATTCAACCTGGACAGAGACATTTGTGTGATATCAGTCTTTGTTTCGTTATTGTTACTGTTATCAGATCAAGTTGAAAAAGCAAACAAAACATGTAGATTTTGAAAGTATCCGCATTAAAAAACAATCCTCAAAACTTTCTTTTAGGCCCAGCAGTTCCAACTACGAGTTATCCATGTATTAAAGAAAAAAATGTTATGCTAGAATTTTAGTCTATAAAATGTATAAAAGTCTGTTACAGATGTAGAAACAAAGGTATCCTGCTCTGAAAATTCAGCTTCCTAAATGATCACTGATTACTAATCACTGATCAGTGATCATTTAGCAAGTCAAATTTTCAGACGCAGCCACTGAAGTTTGTCCAACCAAACTAAAGTAAGTGCGGTCGATTCTTTTTTACTCTTCTAGATTTACCTTGACCTGGATGACTGAAAGCCTACACACACGCGGGACCAGAT